>NC_084536.1:4962500-5262500 GCF_024500275.1 Phycodurus eques
TAAGACTTATCATATCGGGGTCATCGTAAACTGAGGACCCTCTGTAATGAAATCATAATATCAATAAATATTTGCATGACAAACTTGTAGACCATAAAGTTGAAATCACAGATATAAAAAGAAGACTAGATAAACAAGCGCGCTGTCGCTAACCGACGTGCCAACATGGCCACCATGTTGGCCACCAAAATGAACTTTCCCAACACTGATCCTGTATTATTTCGCATTGCAATATATATCTTAGGTTTAAAAGAATTGCAATGTCATTTTTTTCCAATATCGTCCAGCGCTAGTTGAAACAAGTATTTTTTTCATAATATATGGGGGTTGCCCTCGTGAGGATAAGCGGTACAGAAAATGGATGGATGGAGGGTTGCTTTGTAACCACGAAATGTCGTGAGTGAAGACTATCGTAAACCGCAGGAACCCCTATAGCAGAAAGTCAGAAATGGCGCACCCCATTTTTCGTTTAACACCGCGGCATTCACTTCTCCTGTCCAGCTGTGTTTAGTTTATTGTGTCAGCCAGTCAGCTCCAGCCAGCATACCCTCACATTCCACCTACTTGTGTCCCTCCGGTCTTATTCACTACTCATAAACATTTTGCAATACTGTATAATGAATCTAAAAGGCACTGTAACATTTATAGATTAACTTAATTTAACCTTCTCTCAACTTTTGAATGCACATATCCAACTCTTCAATGTTTTAGTGCTTTTTGAAAAACTTGCTGTTGTCTAACAAGGACCTGAAGAAAATTCACAAGAGGTGTTCAATTCATGAATCCACCAATACTATCAATATAATTTCCTGGTTCAATAAGAAGTGGTATTTAAAGTCGTGCTTGTTCACATTTTGACATCATGAGACCAAGACGACACCAAACAATTGATCAACAGTACCTTGCCGTTGTGAAACATTTGAACAGGGTGTGCTCAGAGGGAAGTGGGACTGACCTTAGAGTTTTCCAGTGCAATCAGCAGGTTACAACATAGATACCGATACATAGAGACTGAACAAAGAAGTGGATGCCAGTGAAAATGTATTGGTCGATTCATGGATCAAACACCTGTTGTTAATTTGTGCTGTACGCTGTACTAAGATACCAGCTTGTGTAGTCATTGACGAATATTTGAACAAAAGAACAATCCAGAACAAAAATGCAGGCTTTCCAAACATAACAAGGTATTACAATGTTGATGCTCGAGAAAAGTACAGCTGTTAGGAGGAAGTGAATAACGCAACGATTATTTGTCTGTCAGGGAATCTCCAAATGTGTTGTTTGTAATGGCCACCTGTTTTAATTACACATTTCCATCGTGGGGTTTTTCTGTGTTTGTGTCTATGAGCGAGGGAGACGGGATGATAAAGTGGGAGAGGATGTTGAAGGGGGGTGCATGGCTTGGTGCTGTTGTGATACGTAAAATCTCTCATCTATGCACGCCTAACTTGTAATTATTAACAATTTATTTGGAAAGGTTGGTCTATGACATAAATTCTACAGTCTATGCGTACCTAGATTTAAATTACTTTATTACTTTTTTTTAATTAATTACTTTGTCGTGTGTTTTGAGAATGTTTGCAGATGCGCTTCGTTTTGCACTTTTTCTTCCCTCTGTGATGGGGGTCACGTGGCTTTAAACGAACTTTAGTGTCCATATGGCCAATATTTAACAAGTTAACTTTTTTTTATACTTTGCTCGGGAAAATGAAATTGGCAGTAATTTACAATAATATCATTTCGTTTTGGAGCAATCTGTAAATAACTAAGTGCCTCGGGAACGCCCCTTTTTCATTGCCAAAATCGATACGCCACCATGTCTTGATGTGACGTCAGCGACGGAACTGGAGACCAAATTCGTTGCGTAGCCAGTGTGGACAAAGGAATGGACTATACTATAAAGTGGCAGTATTTACTCATATTCTATATAAATTCACTGGCGCACGGAATCGTCGCACCTCCAAAATGACTTTTCCAGAAATTAAAAAAACAGCATCTTGCTTAAGATTACAAACACCGTTTTATTCAAGATGGTCCCCCTCCATCACTGTGGTTATGTTCCAGACCATCCCCACAATAAGTGAAATCTGTGATATCGAAATACGCTATTTGAATACACTCGAGGCATGTTTTTACAGCACTTAATTTTTTTAAGGTCTTTAAACACATTTTTAAAACAATACAAGCACATATTCACAGAACGAAGAGCATTGGGTAACACAAAAATACTGTACAACTGTAATAACACTAATAACACAAAATCTGCAATATAGCGGGACCGCGAAGCATGAACCGACTACGGTACAACTTGTATTTCTATCATAGACCATTGCACACTCACATCAACAGCACCTCAAAATTATGTTCAATCGCTAATTTATTTATGCAAAAATAATAATAATACAAATTGCTAATTTCTTACGCTGTTATTGGTTCAAATGATACGAACAGGGCACCGGGCGCCAGCCAAGTACCTACATCAAGGTCCGCAGTCACACAACGCCACCAACTGTACAAAAAGCCTTTAATTTCAGAAAAGCAAATGCCTGTGTTACATCATCTTTCCAAACTTTTTCAAAGGTCTTAGAGCCATGAACGATGCAATAAATACAACGAGCTGACTAACCCTGTATATATAGATGGAAATGAATGTCTCAAAATGGTTCATGCGGCATTTTTCAGCATGACATGATGATCATGCTGCATTTTTTGCAGCATTACAGCTATCAATTTTTTTTTTACAAAATAAGCCTACTCAAATGTATCTAACCTCACTATTTTCACTCGTTATTGTCACACAAAAAAACATCCAGACTTTCAACATAGGCGAAAATTACAAAACGAGGAGCAAGGCACTTTTACAACACAGAGATTTTGAGCTTTCAAAAGCATTTATAGATTTGTTCTTGAGCTATTTTACCACTTTAAATTGGTTGATATTGAGTAAAAATAACAGACAAAGTGGGGACAAACCAATAGTATAATTTTTTTAAGCAACCAAGAACATGTACTTGTATAAGGAAATGTGCTTGCTCATCACCTGTCGCTGACATCAATCAGGCAGGTTTTGGCCTAAATGTGGGTGGACCAAAATCTGGCTGAGAGTCAAAAATGTCATCAGAAAACAAGCCAAAAATTACTACTGACTCTATTTTAGGGCAATTTTTTTTTTCTGCACACATTGTTTTAAAGTCCAGAATGCAATAAGTGCCAATGTTTGCAGTATTAGATAGCTCCTTGATTTTGGGAAATGCTGTTGTACTCTATAAAAAACAATTGTCTATGTGTACTTTCTAGGTATACATAGACAATTGTTTTTTTTTCTTGTCACATGTTTGGACTTTTTTTGAGTGTGTTTTGGGGGTTATTTTGTCACATTTTGATAATGTTAACATGTCAGTTTGATGCCTTAGTTTTGAACTTTGAGGCTATGTGCGAGGTTAAAAGCAATGTTTGTAAAAGGCTGTTTCTAGATGCAAAAATCAACATTTTCGTGTTCATATTTGCATTCGAAAAGAAAAAAAATACGGGGAACAGGAGGTGCGCCAACTCTGGATGTTAAAGTCAGTGCATGGTTTGGATTTTTTTTAATTTTTTTTCAAGAAATGGCTGATGTAGATGATTCAACGTGCTGATCTTTTCTGGATGCCTTCAAGGTAGCCAGAGAGCAACATTACCACCTAGTGGCTGTAAAGTGATGACAAGCATGGCCGTCGGTTATCTTTGGCGGCATCAGGAGCAGCCCGAAATGCGTTCACCTGTTCTCGCTTGTCCCGGCTCGTCCCGAAAAGGTTGCGGCAGCGGCCTCCGCGGCTCAGATTGATGGATGCAGCGCCGCCATCGCTAATCCGCCTTCAGATTAATCTCGGCGCCGAGCAAGACACCGTAGGCAACAATTTGTAGCGTTAAATTAGTTTTTAGACTTTTTTCCAATAATAATATTTTATTTTTTTTTAAAGTCAACTCTTGGCTGAAGGGCCTTTTCAGACTTTTAATAAGGGCTGGGGCGAGTGGGTAAAACACTTTACCAGTCGTTATTCACCGACACTGATGTGGGTTCTTCAATTACGTTTCATGTATTGGCTGCAACGGCTAGCAAAACCTCCAGCCTGTGGGCGACGTGTGTGCTACCATTCTGAAAAAAACAAAACAACTCCGAAGAGCCCTTATAAAAAGATGTAACCCTTGCTGTTCTCACCCGTTTTCGGAGGCTGTGATTGATTTCTGCTGCCTTCCTTGCTAAATTAATACAAAACGTCAGGCAGGGTTCAGATCAGTCTTGCTGCAGATCCTCTCTTTTTGTGTTTGGATGCGCGCCAAACAAATAGGGCGTATCAAAACATTTAAAATAGGAACCAGCATTTCAGCAGGATAAAAAAAATAATAATAATCTAATGTAGCCAAACACAATATAATATTGTATCGTGTTAATAAAAAATGTAATAAAAACATTTTAAATAATCCCCAAATTAATACACAAAATACAAATTGCCCAATGCATGTAAATAAATTGAAGAAAAAAAAAAGATAATTATGTTACAAAGCCATAAAAAAAAATTTAACCCACCAATGCTCATAGGCTTAATATGCACTACTCACAAAAAGTCAGGGATATTGACCTTTCGGTGAAATTTCAGGATGAACCTAAAATGCGCTTTTACCTATACAGGTGAACGCAAGATCCGCCTGCTCATGAAGGCACACATACAATACCTTAGTTATGCCAATGAACATCTAAATAACTTAGAAGTTTTGAGGGGAAAATGCTGTGGTCAGATGAAACTAATGTTCAGCTATTTGGCTGTGTTTGGAGGATGGAAAAAATGTGACTATGACTCAAAGAACACTATCCCCACAGTCAAGCATGGAGGTGCAAATCGCATGCTTTGGGTCTGTGTTTTGTTTTTTTCTTTCTGCAAAGAGCACAGGGTGAATTTTACGGCATTGAGGGACCAATGAACTGAGCCATGTACTGTAGAATCCTTGGTTTAAAAAACAAACAAACGTATTTTCTTCAACAACACTGAAGATACTCGCGGATGAGTCTTATAGCATGATACTGAACCAAAACATTCTGCCAGAGTAAGAAGTGAAGCACATTTAAACCATGGAGTGGCGTAGTCACTCTCCAGACCACAGACCAATAGAAAACCCAAGGACAGAGCTGAAGCTTTGAGTTTCCAAGCAGCAGCCAAGACACTTGGAAGGATTTAGACAGTTTCTGTGAAGAGGAGTGGGCCAAAATCCCTCCTGAGCTGTGTGCAAACCTGTCAGCCAGCCACAAGAAGTCTCATATTGCTGCAATTACCAACAATGGTTTCTCCATGAAGCACTAACTTGTTTTGCTTGGGGATCAAAAACGTATTTCACTCAAAAAAAATACACATTTCACAACTTTTACAGTTTTTATTTTTTTTAACACACATTATTGACTGATATTCTCTATAACAAAATAAAACCACGAAAATTTGACAATTTCTTTGTGAACAAACAAATTCAGCAGGATGATCTTGCGCTACAATCCTGCTTAAATATACTGTATTTTTCGATTACTTTAAAATCAAAGTAACATTTTGAGGTGGCTTGCTCATTAGGCAATACAGTACATGCAAATGAGGTGGCGCCACAAAATCAGGGGCGGGGGTCACCTTATACTTTTAAAAACTGTGAAAGTTAACTCTTAAAATACAAAAAGGTAACCTAGATTAAAAAGTAAACCAATGTCCAATCAATATAACTAAAAATGTCAATTAGATACAGTAATGAAACAAAGCATCAATTGTATTGTGTCAGTTATTTAGCACAGTGTACTGTTGATTGCTTAGCTTCTGAGCAATTAGCCTCAAAATAGTATGATAATCACCCAATAACCAGTTTTATATTTCTGCTCCTGGGCGGCATAAAGGAGTCTTAAATGTCAGGGGATCATTTGTAGAGATCAAACCTAATCAGTTGGTGTTCATTGGTCAGAGGCGTTCTCGTCCATTCTAGGGGGACAGGGTTGAAACTGAAGAGCTCTAAAATTGGATTTTTTTTCTCTTTTTTTACTGTATGTCCTTTTTAAATATGCTAAAGAAAGTGCGTGACCATACTGTGCCTGGCCTCGCCACTTCGCGCTTCACGTTTTGTGGCTTCAGTGCTTTGCGGCTTTTCCCAAATATTCATAAAATGGAAAATAAATAAATAAATAAATAAATACAGCCATATCGGCAGCCATATTGCGGAAAGACGCGTTGTTTCATGTTGATGCACGAGAGAGAAGGTTTCCCTGCATGCCAATCAAAGAGATTAATTGACTCAGAGGCTTTGTACATGCCTGTCCTGTACGGGCACTCATACAAGCCACGTGATTGGTTCCCGGTGCGACATCGACCAATGAGAGCACGAGTGGATTTACCCCAGCCCGTAAGCTGATAGGCTGCGCATCATCGCAGCCTCACCCAGCATCTTCCCTTGTTGTGTCTCGCCAGTCTCATCCACGCTGTTGTGTTCGCAATAACTTTTTTTGTTTAAGCGATAATTATTTTGATTAGTTAAGCAAGCCCTTACAATGGCGCCGAAGCGCTGTGCCCCTGCGAAAGCTTCCTCCGTGGCGCCCAAGAGGAAGAAGAAGATGATGACCACCAGTGAAAAAGTGAAACTTTTAGATTTGATCAAAGAGGGCAGAAGTTACGCATCTGTGGCACGCCATTATGGCGTGAATGAATCTACTGTGCGGTTCATAAAGAAAGAGGATGCAAACATCCGCAAAACTGCTTCAATAACCTTCAATAATCAACCGAAACGTGTGGTAACTCTGCGTAATAAAAGAATTGTGAAAATGGAAGCTGCAAACGGGGCAAATCCTACTTCACGGTTTTTCACCTTTTGCGGGGGGTTCTGGTCCCCATTAACCGCGAAAAACGAGGGAACATGTTATAACAAAAATACACCATCCCCTTGTCTCAAAAATGGTTTGTTCCACCCTAACTGTGGCTCAACATCAGATTTGGTTTAGTCACACACTTTACCGATATGTGTTATGCTTCTCTTTGATAGAAACTGCATTAAAGCGTACAAAATATAAATCTTTTATTTTATTTTTTTTTGCGGCTGGCCACGAGCTCAACACCCCGGAACCTCTTTGATCCTAGAATTGCACCTAGTGGCATGATTGACAGTCTTAACATTTGTTATATTTGGATCTGGATAGCCAACATATATCCTGCTTTTAATAGTCAATCAAAATGCTATTCCCATGTTTGCCCTGATAAGATTTTTTTAATCCTAGTTGTTCGTTGTGTTACAATTCTAATTGTCTGAAGCAATGCTATTTGTTTTAATCTTTACATCAGTGTTAAAGTACACATTTATTATAATTACTAATACTCCATAGCAAACTCACATGCCACAACACACTGCAGTTTACAGCTTCCTTGCATCTGCTAATCAACATTTCAATGTAATGACAGCAAAACTGGATCAAAATGCATAATAAAAAACAATACTATATATTATATAGGCATAGTAGACAACATTTTGCTTTTTAGGGCTTTAATTCTGATATTTTAAATTACAATAATTACATTATTTTAAATTGTATATTTAAATTTTGTGACATCATCGTATACATTAAGACAAAGGTAAAACCAATGCTATTGGATTTCTTTTGGAAGCGTACACCGATGGAGGGGGTGCAATATAAAGTCGCACCTAGGGCGCCACATTGGGTAGAGACGGCTCTGTATAGAATAATCGATGACAATCAATAGCAGCAGCTTGAACTTTATGACCTCATTTAGTTTCACAAGTGGGTCAAAACAATCTTAAGTTACGATGTACAACCACAATAATGAACATTGTTAAATTATTCCAACTGAATGAGCATTATCTTTGTAAAGGCCGAATATTTTTATGTTGGATCTTATTAGATAGTGAAGGAGTCTCCAATGAAGTGGCCGGTGTGTGTAAGTGCACTCCAATAACACATCGTGGATGTGTATGAGAAAATGTATTCTTTTAATACGTACATAATAGGATGTACAAGTGGAGACAATATGCTAACATTGCAGGCTGCAAGCTCATTTGTCGCTGGCGAGCCAGAAAGTGTTCTTCCTCACTTGAGCCAGATGTATTTGTCTCCGACGTCTGTGTTATAACCCCGAGCATATTTCTTCCCAGGAAGCTAAAAAAAATGACAAGATCAGAATTTAACAGTCGACAAGCAACAGCTGAAAACATGTACTGTCTTCATACCGATTTAAAGGCGTAGTATTTTTCATCAAAGTCGTGCGCCCCGATGGTGATCTCGGGCAGAAACCTGGGTATGTGGGTCAACGATGCCACCTTCTGTTTGTCTTCCACACTAAAAACAGCAAACGTGCTTAAAACCAGGACACTGCTTATTGTTTTCTTCTATACAGTGAACCCTTGCCGATTCGCGATAGACCAGTTGGGAACTCACCAATTTGCAAATTTTTCCGTAGAACCTAACATTTTTTTGCACCAATATTCGCCTTCGAAGGCACCATAGTGGAAGAGTAGCTAACCTTTGCCATTAGCTGACAGCACACAGCAGCGCAACCAAAGAATCCAATTACTGGTGAATGGTTGCTATTTGGGTTGGCCCCAAGCCCCACGAATAGAAACGGTTCACTGTATTTTCATTTCAACGACAAAGATCTCACAGCATTCTCATGTGATGGTAGGTGACGTCGTCCTGTTCCAGCCACGGGCCTTTCTCAAACTTCAAATACTCAATGTCCTCCACCACCTGATGGGGCGAAAACCTGTCAATTGCATGTACCACAGAAACATTTTGCAGATGTCTCTCAGCAGGGGACTCACACCTTCTCGACGTCTTGCGCTTGGGTCGCGTCATACGCCAACAACTCAGACTTTTCACTAAAAGCGAAAAAGGCCATACTTAGAGTCAGCTGCTATTGCACAGCTACGCAAAATCGTTCAACATTGTATCATTAAATGCTAACACCATGTTAAAAAAAAAAAGGGAAAAAAAATTGACCGTCTTAGTTTGAATAGATACTAACAATGACCAAAATGTTAAGTTTTTATTTTACATTTTCAACTACAGAAAAAAACATACATTACCCACCTGATTTGTGGGAGGAAGGACTTCTTGTAGCTGTCCTCGATGCTCTTCAGATACGGCAACGGCACATTCTGAAGATACGACTTGGAGGATACAAATAAAGACATTCCATTTCAAGTCAATGCAATCAAGACATCAGATTATATTCCGCTCAAACAGGAAAATATTGTCTGTTATTGGCATGATGAATGCACTGCAGTAAGTTGTTTTTGGAAGGTTTTTTTCAAACTGCTGTGTGTAACGGTTTGTGCTATGTGCCGTTTCAACCCTTAGGTGTCAGTCATGCCGAGGGCATTGAGTGCAATACCTGGATAACATTATGCTGGGGGGGAAAACACAAATAAAGACATACATACTACGTGACCTTGGTGTGATATGTTCATAACAATACAAACAATGTCCTTTCCCATGTTTGACAGTAGGCACCTTTTCATATCTCCCTGAACCAATGATGTATTTCACAAAGGTTAAGAGCTGGTTAGGTCTGACTTCTGACCCGAGGTTACATGTTCAAAAACGAAGGTGCCGATTGGCCGAAGAGGACATCTGTGTATCTGCAATGGATTACATTTCCTAAAGTACCTGGATGTCTGTCACAGCTAATTTGAAACTGAATTTCTCGAACTGAATTTGAATTGACAGGACTGAATGTGAAAATATATAGAGTTAAATTTCCAGTGGGGATCAAATCCAGTTTCAGAGAAACTGAAATAAATTGTATTATTATCTTCAATTTTATTGGACTTCAGATCCAAACTAATAAATTCAGTTTCAAATTATACGATTTAGATTCAGTTTTTGAATGTAATGATTCAAATGAAACAATACAGATTAAAATTATGTACAGTGGACCCCTGCCTACTTGCAGTTTGGGACCCGCAAATTCACCTATTGGTGGATTTTTTTCACTGAATTTTGTTTTTCAATTTAAACCAAAAATAGATAAATTCCATTTATTTTTCCCTTATGGGGGGGTGGGGGGGGTGCAGGGACCAACCCAGAAAACGCTTACTGGCGGTTTATCCCCGCTTAGTCGAGGACTGTTTTTGTTTAAAAAATAATTTTCAAAAAGCGCACTCTCCTTCCAAGCACACATAAACGTCACCAGTTTTGCATACTTTCACTTACGGAAAATCAATCGCCTCCGTCCATCCCTCATCCCCCACACTGCCGCTGTCCTTGTTCATGGCCTCGTCACTTCCCGCCTGGATTATTCCAACTCTCTCCTCTTTGGTCTCCCCCACAAGTCACTAAAACAACTCCAGTATTATCACAAGGACCCCCCTCCACTCATCACATAACTCCAGCGCTGCAACGATTCCACTGGCTGCCTGTCCAGTACCGCATGGCTTTCATCCAATATAAAATACTGATCTGCACCTTCAAGGCCATCAATAACCTCGCACCGCCATATCTTGCGGACCTCCTTCACAATGCCAGACCCTCCCACTCTCTCAGATCATCCTCCTCCATCCACCTCACCATCCCTTCTACCAGTCTGTCGACTGTTGGCGACACAGCCTTCAGCCGCTCTGCCCGCTGTCTTTGGAACTCACTACTACCTGGCCTCCAAAACGCAGATTCATTAAACCTCTTAAAATTCAAACTCAAGACACACCTACTCCAGACTGCCTATTCACTAAAATATTTTCCACATTATTTGCCATTTCAATTGATGTTTTGTTCTGTCATTTTTATTGTATTGCTTGATTTCTTTTAAAGTAGAACCAAACAGCCCAAAAAATTTCTTGAAAATTTGACACATCACAGAAAACTAACAACAAGCCAGACAATGAATGCATGAATGCAAAAATAAATGTATATTATTAAGTATACGAAATCAGGTTTAAAAATGGACAATAACTGAGACATTCTTTCAGCTTGCAGACGCTGAGGGTGTGACGCTGAATGCTCTCAAAACCCCGTCTCCCCAGAACTTTCAACTGTCAATCAAGCCTGTGAATATTCCCATTCATTCAGGTCATTTCTGTCTCAGGGCACTAAAACGATCACAACTGGATTGTTTGTCTTAGAAGACGTTTTGCCTCTCATCCGAGCAGGCTTCATCAGTTCATGCCATACGTGGTGTGGGGCATGCCTCTTATGTTGGAGCATAAATAGCGGAGTTTTCCACACAAACACTGGCTTGTGGGTATTAACTAAGCCTTGTCGCATGAACTGATGAAGCCTGCTCAGATGAGAGGCGAAATGTCTTCTAAGACAAACAGAACAGTCCAGTTGCGTTCGATTTAATGCCCTGAGAACTGTCAATCGAGTATGTGCCTTCTCTCACACCACACTGTCTCATTGCACACGCTCTCACGGGCAGCAGAGAAGCAGCCTCTGAGCCGGTATAAAGACCATAAACCGCACCATCAGGAGAATTTTCCCTCCTCTGAAATTCAGCAGTACAACATGCTTCTGTGGCTGTCGCCTCTGAAATTCAGCAGTACAACATGCTTCTGTGGCTGTCGCAGGGTGCGCCATAAGCAGCCACAGCACAAGACGCATATTGGTCCCACTGGATGAATTATCTCCCTTCCCTCCTCGCCCCGTGAATTGTGGCCAGCAGCTGTGAGGCTGACATACCTAATGCTTTTGTGCCGGACCACCGTCAGGTACTCTAACCGGTGTCGAGCTGGCAAGCGGCTACGGGGCTCTGGATCCTATCCAGTTTGCTGCTCCCTCGCAATGCGCCTCGTGCCAAATGGCCATGACAGTATAGTAATTTCTCGTGTTTAATGCAAATTTTTTTCCCTTAAAAAATTGTCAAAAGTCAATAGTGCACATTATACATAGGCATAGGGGCAAATGGAAAAAACTTTCACATTTTATAAATGTATGACGCCATCTAGTGGTTATGAAAAAGCTATACACTTTCATTCCAAAATGCCACCGCCACCTAGTGGTTTAGTGGTAGTGGCTACACTTTCATTCCAATATGACAGGGGTATGTATGACTGAATATATGTACAGTTGTGCTCAGAAATTTACATACCCTCGCAGAATTTGTGAAATATTGTTGTTTTTTGTTTTTTTTTAATATGACTGATTACTGAAAAAAAAACATCATTAATTTCTTTATGGTTATGTTTTGTTGAATGATAATGCTTTTCTGAAATGCTTGACCGTTTAATTTGAATTCCACTAAAATAAAATTGTGTTTCACCTGTTCCTTCATTTTTTATTTAAAGAATTGTACCCATCTTACAAATTCTGCCTGGGTAATCAAGTACAAAATAAGAGCAAGTAAATAAAAAAAAAATAAAATAAAAAAAAAGGATTACGTGTTGAAATAACGTGCTTAACTTCAGAATAATTCTTTGAAAAAAACTAACAAAATACAGATCATACTTCATATTTTGATTCTATGGGTAGAAGCAAAATCATGCATTGTAAAAATGCATTATACATGGGTAGAAGGGTTTTCCAGAATTTTGAGGTCAACTTTGGGGGTGCGTATTACACACGAGAAATGACAGTAACACAAAACACATTCGCACTCACAGTCATGCCTACGGGCAATTTAGAGTCTCCAATTAATGCATGTTTTTGGGATGTGGGAGGAAACCGGAGTGCCCGGAGAAAACCCACGCAGGCACGGGGAGAACATGCAAACGCCACACAGGCGGGGCTGGGGATTGAACCCAGGTCCTCAGAACTGTGAGGCTGATGCTCTAACCAGTCGCCCACCGTGCCAGCCTGGAGATAAAATTTTTTTATTTTTTTTAAATAAAAGAAAAACAACAACACAAACAGATGTGAAGTCTTAAACTGGGTTGAAAGCCAAACGATAATGAACTAATCATTGATCATTGATTTAGCACAAATTGAACAGTGAAACGAGTTAATTTTACCTTGCCACTTTGTGTCAACTTCTTCTGGACCTCGTCGGCAGGCACGTCCACGTAGACGACGAGGTGCGGAGGCAGGAACTCGCAGATGCTGATGTCTTTGATCTCATTGTAGTGCTGCACACCTGCAAATGGCAAGGCAGCGTTGACGACACGCATGTACGTTTGCAACCGCAACATCAAGGACGAGGCGCTTACACTCTTTCCTGATATAGCCCTGTTTAAACATGGCGTCCAGGAAAACCATGTCGCTGAAGGGCGAACGCTCCATGATGACACCTTGACCTTCGACACAGGATCAAAATCTCAATGTTAGAGAGAAAAGTGAAGGGACGTAATGAACGTTGTAATGGGTCTTCATGCTACCTGTGGTGAGCAAGTGTTCGATGGCGTCTGAGTACTGCAGCAGGCGCATGATGTACATCCACAGTTGCAGCCTGTAGCTGTTCCCGTCGGCTGCTTTCGGGTCCATGTAGAACTTCTCCAGGCTGCACATCCCATTGAAGTCGACCGGGAGGGGCTCCTTCTCCCCAGACATCTTGTCCAAGTAGAAGGTGTCGGGTTCGGGCATGTAGAGCATCCCTAAGGAAATACAACAACGTTAACTTATTGAAGAAAAAGAAGTGTTAATGTATACTTTATACAGGACAGTGAGGTCTAACAGCAGAAATGCACAGGAGCAACGTATCCCAGAGGGCAGCCTTGCGTGTGTTCTGTTGTGGATGAAAACACAACACACGTGTACTTGCGCCACCTAGTGGTGAATGTGGTAAATTTAAGTTTTGTTGTATGTTTAGACACCACAGTAAAAATGTAAAACAATTCATTTGAAGAGGCTGTACAAACTTAAGATTTGTTTAGATTTTACCTTCAATGAGTGCCACTTTGGACACCAAGTTTCAGTGGTTGTCATGACCATTTCCTCTATCACTTTGCTCTTTATACACACACAAAACGCGGATAGAAAATTAAAAACAATACAAAAATCAGCTGAATGATGCTGAACTGAATTGAACCTTATTTTTGTTCAGATTCCGCATTCTTATTTGAGTTCTGGATCATAATTTTCTCAAACTTTTAGGTCAAATTTAAAGTTGTTACACTGCCAATTTCTGAATTCTGTTACATAAACAAGAATCCAGCCATCCATCCATTTTCTGTACCGCTTATCTTCACTAGGGTCGCAGGCGTGCTGTAGCCTATCTCAGCTATCTTCGGGCGAGAGGCGAGGCACACCCTGAACTGGCCGCCAGCCAATCACAGGACACACACAAACAACCATTCGCAATCACATTCACACCTACGGGCAATTTAGAGTATTCGATCAACCGACTACATGTTTTTTGGGATGTGGGAGGAAACCGGAGTACCCAGAGAAATCCCACACAGGCACGGGGAGAACATCAAAACTCCACACAGGCGGGGCCGGGATTTGAACCCCGGTCCTCAGAACTGTGAGGCAGATGTGCTAGCCAGTCCTCCACCGTGCCGCTATAAACAAGTAGTATATTAAAATAAAAGCTGTATGTGTTTTATAAGAAACTTTCCATGTTCACAGTTTTTTAACAAACCCATTAGTTTCAGGAGCTTCTTTTTAATGTGAGACTGATTGGGCAACACACTAGTAAAGCATTCTGGGATTTGTAATATTAGTGGCGCATTGGCTATATACTGGCGGGCCAGCTCTAATACACTTTTTGATATGGTCTTGCGGGCTAAATATAATTACATCGTGGGCCAAATTTGGCCCCCGGGCCTGAGTTTGGTATGCATGTACGACAGGGTCCGAAATATCCGGTATCGTCTCGCAGTGCGATATGAAAATGTGAGGTAATGCGAAATACGAGGTAAAATTAGGTATTTGGCAATGCATTCCTCAATTTCGATCACTAAAATATGCGATGCATGTTTTTAAAGTGTACAAAAAAATTATAATTCTGAGCAGTCAGCAACACTCAAAACAAAATGTTTTTTTCTCATAGCTCGACGAAAAGCGCGTGGATTGCGAACAGAAATGAAAACTGCGTGGCAGCAGAGGTAAACAGAAAGCTTGGTCAAAAGCAGAGCTGTCAAATATTACGGAACGTCTGAATTTTGTTATGGGAATCACTGAATGCTGACTCGTTTCCGGCCGTAACACTGAGTTCAAAGTTCCTAAAATAATTTGATGAGATAAACACTATATTTATAAAAAAAAAAAAAAAAAAAAAAAAAAAAAGGCACATCAACATTAAGCAGTCACGCACCTCCCTGCTTTCCGGGTACTACTAGTGACTGGTGCACACTATTTTTTGTAAAAACTAATTTTGTACAGTGGACCATCGATAGAACGGACTAAAAGCCTCTTTATACTCCTGCGGTCCACAACGCCCGCATTGCATCACGTGACCGACGAATTGGCTCGTGTGGCCCCTCTGCGTAGCTTGACGCACACACGGCAAAAATTGTTGCTGCATAGCTTGACGCACACACGGCAAAAATTGTTGCTGCACATCAAACACCACGGAGATCATCTCTCGTGATTGGTCCGTTTTGGTCACATGCTGTGATGACGTACTCAGCGTGCCCCTTGATTCTACATACCATCTACGCCGCCGCCTTGTTGATCGATTTTGCAGCATAATTAAAACGTATCATCTGGTCATCTAGGTCCACTTGTACTAGCAGACTCTGTTCCAATGTCACCATTGTTGTTGCTGAAAGGAAAGTAAAAACGGCTACCGGAAATGGCCAAAAAAATGCAGAGGAAACTCCACACTGTGGTGTCCTAGCCAATACCAGCCGTAGCGACACCCCCGACTTGGAGATGAACTGCAGTAAATTTTCAAAACAGCGCGCATCGGTTGCGCTCGAGTAAAAGGCAAACTACACGCGGGACAGCCGTAGTGACGTCACCACGGCCGCCGTCCGCGCACATGTAAAGAAGCCTTAATAGGGGCGCCTTTCGAATTGGATCTACGGTATTTTTTTTGTGCATCTGTGACCCGGAAATATGCCAGTCCCATTCTCTGCTTGCAGGGCTGCCTTTCAAATTGGATCGACGGTATTTTTTTGTGCATCTGTGACCCGGAACTATGCCAGTCCCATTCATGCATTGCACCACAGCACCAGTAAACAATAGCAGCCAATTCTGGAACTAATGGACTTTGTGGACAGCATTTTAAGTGATAAATGGAAACTATTTTTGGACACATTGCTCAGTCCCGACGGTCCATTTTATCCGATAACAGTTATATCTGGGTCCGCTTTATCGAGGTTCCCCTGTATAGCATTAAATGCTATGCAAAAATGTTTATGAGTATTTTGGACCCTGGTTACTCTGCTTGCCAGGGCCAATAAGACTAATTAAATAAAAATACAATATTTTAAATACAATTATTTAAAAACACACACGCACAATTATTAGAAGAATGTCCCTCTCTCATTTTTTGGGACCCAAGTCACTTGATTTTGTCCATCCAATCCGATCAGCAATGTATTAAGGAAAAAAAGGAGTGCATCCAAATTCATAGATCATTTTATCCTTGAGACTATGTGAGTCCCAGGATGCACATGTCTGGAAACAATGAGTCCTATCCCTGGAACAATGAGTCCCTGCAACTTATCATCACATAGTACAGATCCATTAATCCTCCGCTACGACGGTTGTTGCTTCACGATCCCACTATATTGCAGATTTTCACTTCTACAATATTTTTGTGTTATCCATTCCTCTCGGTCTCTCTCAATATATTGTTTCAGCCTGCCACGATAGCAAATTTATTTAGGAGAATATTTTCCCAAAAACATATATATGTAAATATGTGCATGAATGAGAGGGGTGGAGGGGGAAGAGTGAGGCTACAGGGAGAAGAGATAGCAAGGGTGGAGGACTTCAAATACTTGAGGTCAACAGTCCAGAGCAATGGTGAGTGTGGTAAGAAACAGGTCCAAGCAGGTTGGTACGGGTGGAGGAAGGTGTCAGGTGTGTTATCTGACAGAAGACTCTCTGCTAGGATGAAGGGCAAAGTTTATAAGACATTGGTGAGGCCAGCCATGATGTACGGATTCGAGACAGTGGCACTGAAGCGACAACAAGAAGCAGAGCTGGAGGTGGCGGAAATGAAGATGTTGAGGTTCTCTCTAGGAGTGACCAGGTTGGATAAGATTGGGAATGAGCTCATCAGAGGGACAGCCAAGATTAGATGTTTTGGAGACAAAGTTAGAGAGAGCAGGCTTTGAAGGTTTGGACACGTCCAGAGGAGAGTTAGTGAGTATATTGGTAGAAGAATGATGATGATGGAGCTCCCAGACAAGAGAGCTAGAGGAAGACCAAAGAGAAGGCTGATTGATGTCATGAAGGAAGACATCAGGGCAGTTGGTGTTAGAGAGGAGGATTCAAGAGATAGGCTTACACGGAGAATTATAACACGCTGTGGTGAACCCTGATGGGGTAAGCCGAAAGGAAAAGAAGATATACACTGTATAGTTCACTGTTACTGCTATATATGATTGAGCTACATTGAACCAACCAAGCGACAATATATCAACTTAAATACACTCAAATTCTACGATTCACATGAATTCAAAACAGCACAGCTTAAGTATAAAATACACAACAAGCCACTTCTCCACACTACTCACAGGCTCTTCTCGATAAGAGAAAAATATAATCTAATTAATTAATCTAATATAATCTGAAAATATAAAAAAGAGATGTGAGTCCTTAAGAGGAGTTAGCATATGTAATTATTATGATAATAAATTGAAATCATGTAGCTCCCTAATTAGGTTTAAAAACATGTTTAAAACAAGAGTGACAAAAAATGTAAATAAATCAGGTAAAATAAATAAATGAATATATGAATAAAATATTGTATGTGTATATGTATATCAGAGCGATAAACACACTAACTGTGAGGATGATGAAGAAGTTAGCAATGCTATCTTGAATATAGTGGGTTGTGTGTATATAATTTTTTTTAAATCTCCAATACACTTGGATGGACCCGTTATTTGTAGATAGTTATAGTTAATTCTATATTGTACATGGACCGGCTCACTTAAAATTCCTAGATTATATATATATATATATATATATATATATATAAACACACACACACGCGCACGAAATCAGCTTCCTAAATCATTACTATTATACTAGTCAGGTATGTTCACAGAATTAGGGGTAGGACCTCATAATTTGTTTTTGTTCTTCCTACACCTTTTGAAAAAACTGTATACATTGTACATTCCCTTGATGATTATTTCCTTGTTTTTGTTTTGTAGTTTTTTCCATTATCAAAGTTTTATACATTTTTTATTGCTTTGTTTTCTGTATATGTTCAATGAATACAAACAATATATATGCACACAGACGATTTACCAAGCTTGTCAGCCAGCTTCTGTGCCAGCGCTCCTTTGCCTGACGCTAGGTTGCCGTCCACTGAAATGATCTTGCTGGACTGTTTCAAGTGCGGCGTGGTCCTCTCACCCAGTGCATACGCCCACCAGCCATACTTCAGCTTCCTCACCGCCGTCATGTGCACAGACGTCTTAGATGACAAAACAAGCAATGCAGATACTAGCGTCAAGGGTGCCATTAGAGAGAGAAAAGTGGTGATGATTCCTGAAAATTGAATTTTCAACTTCCGCCATTGAAGTACACAAAGTTTTTTCAAGTGGCGCTCATGTCTAGCAGATGTATAACAGAAATAATTGTGCTAAAAACGTTCTGTTTTCACTGCATTTTCATTGCTGTTGATTGTTACTTAGCAAAACTACATGTGAATTATTTAACCAATCTGTACAACAGAAAAAACTGAGGATTTTGGGCATATTCTAAAGTGCCTATTTTATTTTTTAATGGTGGGAGCAGAAGTAGAAATGTTTTCCCACTTTTATTAACTTGGCAATAATTTCCATTAAGGGATATTTATTAGAGTTCACAGTGCATGCACCTTATTTTTGTTATTCAATGTTATAATATTTATTTTAATAATAACATTCAAATACACCTACCATTAACGTGTAAATTCAAAGGTGGATGTTGAGGATGCAAAATGTAAACAATGTAGTGTATTTATTTTGACAGGTCGCAATAAAACCACTATTTAAACATATTTAGCGACGAATCTAGCTTTATTGTGCATATTAGCCTCGAGCGAAAATTAGTTAAAGACCACAATTAGAATTTTAACACATTTTTATGTGGCGAAACTCCAATACACTCACTACACTTGTGCCATTAGCTGGTTAGCGACAGTTTGTAGTGCTGACGGATGGAGAGGTAGCTAGCCTGCTCGTTTAGCATGTCCTTGTGAGACCGGAAGGTAAAAGTCACGAGCAATCGTGTATTTTGTGTCCGTACCTTCTGAACAACATTCGCGGTTTTGAAAGCGGTTGCCACCGAAGGGAAAACCAGCCGGATCGCCCTCAGAGCCATGATCAACTGTCCAGCAGAACCCCTGCGACCTGACCCGAACTAGCTAGCACAGCTAACTGGTCACTGATATTGTACGTCACAGTTGGGCCCGAAACAAGTGTTGTCTCAGACTATGTACGTCAAAAAGGTGGCTATTCATTTGCCTGATTTATATTGTTGTTTTATTTGACGAACTGTTTCTTAAAATATATTGAGTATGCATTTGTAAATTAGAGTATAATTATGTATCGTATAGATGATTAGCATTATTAAATGACAAACGTAATTAGTGTCTCTTCCATTTCGCCTGCAGGGGTTAGTATTTATTTGTCTAACAGTCCAACCAGAGAGCTTCTGTAGCTATTCACAAAAAAAGCCAAAAGAGCCCCCATTTCCACTTGTAAACATTGGCGTGTGTGTGCGTGTGTGTGTGTGTGTGTGTGTGTGTGTGTGTTGGGGGGGTCTTTAGGTGCCCGGGCATCTGCCGATTTGCCCTTGATGCCCAAGGTTCACCACCCCCTTTTGTCAATTTTTCTTAATATGTGTGCAGGCGTGTCTGGGGCCCCTCATCAATCTAATGTAACCATGTTTAAAAAAACATATTAGGTTACAAATTATTAAAGAATTAATAAAGTTATGGTGGCACGATTGTGTGGTTATACCACATCTGTCTCACAGTTCTGAGGATCAGGGTTCAAATCCCGACCCCGCCTGTGTGGAGTTAGCATGTTCCCCTCGTGCCTGCGGGGGTTTTGTCCGAGTATTCCGGTTTCCTCCCACATCCCAAAAACATGCACGGTAGCTTGATTGAAGACACTATATTGCCCGTAGGTGTGAATGTGAGTACAAATGGTTGTTTATTTATATGTACCCTGCGATTAGCTGGCTCGCCCCAGAGTCAGCTGGGATAGGCTCCAGCACGCCCGCAACCCTAGTGAGGATAAAGAGGTACGGAAAATGGATGGATGGATGAATGTTTGAATAGAGAGAGAGAGAGAGTGGTTGTGGCAAGTCTCTCCTCGTGTGAGTGTGAGCTGCTCAATCATAAATGAGATTCATGTTAATCAGACATAAAAGTTGCACCAGAATCAGAGGCGACATAACAGAGCAATAAAACAAGGCAACACTGAATATTTCCCCTGCTTTCCCTGACTCATACACACAAAAACTATTTTACAGCTATTAAAACTATTCAAATCCTTTTTAACATGCTATTACACATGATTCCGAGCTACGCTTCAATATGCCATGGTTCACAAACAAACGATCAGACCGATCAAATGTTGGATGGAAAGGCCATGTAAATTGAGTAACTCTTTTACATATTAATGTTGACAAAGTATGACGAATTAATGGGTCATGTTAACTTTGGGACTTTAGGAGTTATAATGTGGGGTGAGCCAGTGATTGTGAAAAGTCGACTGACAAGGAGATGTCTGTGTGAATCAGTAGTCCACTCTACTCACACCTTCCAAATCAAAAGTTAGCATTTTGATGCACTATGAGTGGTAAAATCAGACCCCTGATGAAAGCCTGATATTGTTACCTCCAGTATATGAGATTGCCCATCCATCCATCCATCCATCCATTTTCTACCGCTTATCCAAGGTCGGGTCGCGGGGACAGTAGGCACTTCATCCAGCTCTTCCGGAGGGATCCCGAGGCGTTTACAGGCCAGCCGAGAGACATAGTCTGTCCAGCATGTCCTGGGTTGTCCCCGGGGTCTCCTCCCGGTGGGACGTGCCCGGAACACCTCACCACGGAGGCGTCCGGGAGGTATCTGAATCAGATGCCCAAGCCACATCATCTGGCTCCTCTCAATGTGGAGGAGCAGCGGCTCCACTCTGAGCTCCTCCCGGATGACTGAGCTTCTGACTGTCATGGGTGTGTGTTCCGGTTTTTGTCTTCCCCCTGTTTCATACACACCTGCTCCTGAGAGCATCTTCACCACCTGTGCCTCGTTCACCCGAATTACCCCTTGCATTTAACCTCGTGTCTCATTCTTTCTCGTCCCCAGTTCGTTGTACCTTGTCGTCACGTTCCAGCATTCCTTGTTTCCACGTCAAAGACTCACAGTAAGACTAGCCCCTGTTCCGATTATCAACCTCGCCTTTTTGCCTCACGTTTTTGGATACTGTTGCCTTTTTTTGGATCGCCTGCCTGTGTACCGACCCCTATATTAAACCAGAAATGTGAGTTCCACAAGTCATCCGTTTCTTTTCTGGGGTTCGTGGTGGCTCCAAGTGAAATCAAAATGGACCCTTGCAAAGTTGATCCCGTGACTGATTGGCCCACTCCCACGTCACGCAAAGACGTACAAAGGTTCTTCGGGTTCGCTAATTTCTACAGAAAGTTAATTAGAAATTTCAGTTCTATACCCTCGCCTTTGCATGATCTTACCTCGCCACACAGACCTATTGTACGGAACCCGCTTTGTCAGGCAGCTTTTCAGAAACTTAAATCGAGCTTTACCTCTGCTCCCATCCTCACTTTGCCAGATCTCAAACAGCAGTTTGTGGTCGAAGTTGATGCGTCTGATGTCGGTATAGGAGCATTGCTCTCCCAGAAATCTCTCAATGATGGTAAATTACATCCTTGAGCTTATCTCTCCAAAAAATTGACCCCAGCCGAGAGAAATTATGACATTGGTGACCGTGAACTCCTGGCCGTCAAGGTGGCTTTGGTGGAGTGGAGGCCCTGGCTAGAGGGGACACATACTCCGTTTTTAGTATGGACAGATCACAAGAACCTGGAATATCTTAAGTCTGCTAACTGATTAAATGCGAGGCAGGCTAGATGGGTTCTGTTTTTCACTAGATTCAATTTCAAGTTATCCTACCGACCTGGTTCTAAAAATGGTAAGCCAGATGCTTTATCGCTCATTTTCTGCGCATAGAATTCTTTGTCTGACCCTAAAACCATTTTGCTCAAGTCATGTTTTGTTTCTGCTTTTGTTTGGGACATTGAGACTGCGGTAAAGGAGGTTCTGAAGAATACTCTTAGCCCTGAAAATTTCCCTGAAAACAGGCTTTATGTGGTTCCGACCTGAAGGGGAAGAGTCATCCACTGGGCTCACACTAACCGGACTGTATGTCACCCAGGCATTGCCAAGACTCAATCTGTGGTCGAACAACGCTTTTGGTGGCCCAATGTTAGAAGGGATGTTACCAATTATTTCAATGCTTGCCAGGTATGTGCTGCAAACAAGTCCTCTCGTAAACGTCCTTCTGGGTAGTTGCGACCCCTGTCTGTTGTATTCTCCTCGGAGGGGGACGGCGTTTCAATATCTGTTGGACTGGGAGGGCTACGGGCCTGAGGAACGTTCATGGGTGCCGTCTGCGTTTATCGTGGATAACTCCCTCATTCAGGACTTCCACGTTGTGCATCCTGGGGCTCCGGGGCCGTCTGGGGCCGGCCATTAAGGGGGGTGGGGGGGTACTGTCATGGGTGTGTGTTCCGGTTTTTGTCTTCCCCCTGTTTCATACACACCTGCTCCTGAGAGTATCTTCACCACCTGTGCCTCGTTCACCCTAATTACCCCTTGCATTTAACCTCGTGTCTCATTCTTTCTCGTCGCCAGTTCGTTGTACCTTGCTGTCGCGTTCCACAACGTCCTTGGTCAGACATCTCCATAGACTTTGTGATGGGATTACCGGCCTCGAAAGGAAATACCACAATTCTCACAATCGTGGACAGGTTCTCTAAAATGGCACACTTCATTGCACTCTCGAAACTCCCCTCAGCTAAAGACACTGCCAAGTTAATGATACACCAGGAATTCAAGTTCCATGGTTTCCCCAAGAATGTGGTATCCGATAGGGGTCCCCAATTCATTTTGCAATTTTGGAAGGAGTTTTGCAATCTCATAGGTGGTACCGTCAGTCTGTCATCTGGGTTTCACCCTGAAACCAACGGCCAAACCGAGAGGCTGAAGCAGGACCTGGAGACTGGGCTCCGATGTCTCGCTTCACAGGAGCCACGATCCTGGTCTCAGAAACTGGTTTGGGTCAAATTCGTAGCCTCCACTTTCATTCCAATATGACAGGGGTACGTATGACTGCAAATATGTACAGTTCTGCTCATCAGTTTACATACCCTTGCATAATTTGTGAAATATTGTTTTTTATTTTAATATGACTGATGACTGAACAACAACCATCATTAATTTCTTTATGGTTATGTTTTGTTTAATTATAATGCGTTTCTGAAATGCTTGACAGTTTAATTTAAATCCCATTACAATAAAATTAAATGTGTTTTGTTTTCTTTAAAGAATTGTACCCATCTTACAAATTCTGCCTGGATAATCAAACATATAAGCACAACTGTGTGTTTTCTCATTTGCTGAATAAAAGTAGGTCTGTGAATTTCAAAATAAGAGCAAGTAAATAAAAATAACATTTTACGTGTTCAAATAAAATGCTGAACTTCAGAATAATTCTTTGAAAAACTAACAAAACAGAGATCATACTTCATGTTTTGATCATAAGGGTAGAAGCAAAATCATGCATTGTAAAAATGCATTATACATAGGTAGAAGGGGTTTCCAGAATTTTTAGGTCAACTTTGGGGGTGCGTATAATACATGGGTGTGCATTGTACACAGGAAATTACGCTAATCGAGGGCAGAGAAGCAATGCTATGCTGTGGATGGCGAATGTGAGGTGGACCACCATCTAAAATCCATTCATCCATCCATCCATTTTCTGATCCGCTTCTCCTCACTAGGGTCCCGGGCGTGCTGGAGCCTATCCCAGCTATCATCAGGCAGGAGGCGGGGTACACACTGAACTGGTTGCTAGCTAATTGCCGGGCACATACAAACAAATAACCATTCGCACTCACATTCACACCTACGGGAAATTTAGAGTTGTCAATTAACCTACTATGCATGTTTTTGGGATGTGAGAACTGGGATGTGAGAACTGTGAGGCAGACGCTCTAACCAGTTGTCCACCATGCCGCACAGTTCTGAGGACCGGGGTTCAATCCCCGGCCCTGCCTGTGTGGAGTTTGCATGTTCTCCCCGTGCCTGTGTGGGTTTCCTCCCACATCCCAAAAACATGCACGTTAATTGAACACTCTAAATTGCCCGTAGGTGTGAATGTGAGTGTGAATGGTTGTTTGTTTGTATGTGCCCTGCGATTGGCTGGCAACCAGTTCAGGGTGTACCCCGCCTCCTGCCCGATGATAGCTGGGATAGGCTCCAGCACGCCCGCGACCCTAGTGAGGAGAAGCAGCTTAGAAAATGGTTGGATGGATGGATAAAAACAAAAACAGTTCTAGTGAATAAATCCACTAACATGTATAGATTTCCTGGCATAACATGGGAATTTTATTTTGGCCATAATATAGTTGTGACATGCACACAAAAGGCTCATATATGACCACAAAATAGGTGTAATTTATGCACAAAATACTAATTGGTGGGTTTGTTATCATTCCGATTAACAATTAAACAAATGGTGGCAAGGCAAGTGTCTTTTCTTTTTCCGTTTTCATGAATAGCCTGCAATGCTATGCTAAGGCATTTCAAACTCATGATACATTTTAACTTTGAGCACCTGCCGTTCCAACGCTCTGCACGCCCTTACTTGTAATTACATAATACAAAACTAACAAAACAAAAAGGTTAAACTACTGTTTTTGACACATTTCTGGGATTGATTTCCTCTCATTTGCAAATATAATAATTGTCATAAGAAAAACATGTTAATAATCTGATATGTAATGTATTCCAAAAGTTGGGTTTAAACATTGACTTTTATCTCAGGTTTATTTCTATTCATTAGAATGTTTACAAATGTACACTGTCCTCATATTTGGAATTGAGGAAAATCTCCTTTTTTGTTTTACTTCACAGTATACAATTAATAATAAATATTTGTGGGCCATCTTTTTTTTTTGGTAACTGTCTGTAACTCACAAAATTGCATGGCTGTCAACATCCACAATGAATTCAACAGGGCATCCTCAACTCCAATGGTTTATAATATTTTACATGTACCATTTAAATCAAGCAGGTTACATTAATAAGGTCAGCTCAACTAAAACTCTTAAGTGTCTTTTGATCTATTTGGAATCTATGAGAAACAAAAGTGAAGAAAGATAATTCATGACCAATGTTGACTAGAGCAATCCAGTGGGAATGGGAATCAAGGACCAATATTTTTTTTACTCTTGACATTTTCCTTGTTTCTATTCTTCCTCATAATTACAATTCACTTTATACTGCAATTTTCAAGTAAATGTACTGTACAAATGAAAATATCATCATATATTCATCCACTGCGAGATAACTGTCACATCCTTTCGTAAACATGTGATTGTGCAAAGGCAAATGACAAATCGTGAGTGATGAATAGTCAGTCAGTCGCCTTGTGTTCCTCTTTGCCTCATCTTTCCTTATACTTGTGCCCCTGCAGCAAGCAGCTGTCAGTGTTCATACTGAAGCATTTACATAAGAGCTACTCTGAGGCATGTGTGTGTGCGTGTGTGTGTGTGTGTGTGTGTGTGTGTGTGTGCTTGACTCACTGGCTCGCTCAACTCTTAAAACAATGGACAGTCACCTCATGTTTCATGGGTGGGCCGCTGGGTTTAAGCCATTACAGTTGTGCGCACAAGTCAGCTTCAATTCTTTTGTCCAACTGTTGAGTTTTAAACTACAGTGAATGAGCACCTTTGTAAAGACTCCAATAAATAAGGCATAAAACTAAATAATAGGTTACTTACTGTGAAACATGGATGAGGCTCAGTTATGTTCTGGTGCTGCTTTGGTTCATCCAGGTTCAAGACACCAGGGTGTCTTGAACCCGTGCAGGATACAATGACATCAAAAAACAAAGATGCATTCTGGAGTGAAATGTGCTGTAGAAAGTTTGGTCCCAGCTGAAGGTTACGGGTCCTCCAGCAGGATAATGACCCAAAACATACAGCTAAATATATCCGAGAAACCTTAAGATCATGAGACTATTCTGATGAGACCTGATCAAAATCATATGTAACATCTGTGAAAGGAGTTGAAACAATAGCAGTCTGGAGAAGACACTTTCAAACCTGAGACAGCTGGAGCAGTTTCCGCTTGAAGAGTGAGCCACGATATGCACATTGCATCTGAAATATGTATTTTCTATTTTCTGTTTAGTGTAAAATGTGCTCCTGTTACTTGTTCATTTCTTTTTTCCCTTCATATCATGTTGCATTAGATTTCTCCGGAGCAAGACTTACTTATTTCTGAGACAGGTTCCTGTTTTGTAATAAGTAGTGCAACAAGAAAAATAATACATTTCTAAAAGGGCGCCACGGTGAGTGAATGGTTAGCACATCTGCCTCAAAGTTCTGAGCACATGGGTTCAATTCCGGCCTTGCCTGTGTGATGTTTGCATGTTCTTCCCGTGCCTGAGTGGGTTTTCTCCAGGTACTCCAGTTTCCTCCCACATCCCAAAAACATGCATGGTAGGTTAATTGAAGACTAAATTGCCCATAGATGTGAATGTGAGTGTAAATGGTTGTCTGTTTATATGTGCCCTGTGATGGGGTGGCGACCTGTTCAGGTCCCACCTGTTGTGTCATGTAAAGATTTTGACCTTAAGGTCGACCGACTGAGTTGGTGGTTAGCAAGTTGTTATTTACACTATTGTCTTGGGCCAAGTTCCGTCCAATAACTGCTTTTTGGTTTTCGCCAATGTTTTTTTGTTTTTGTATTTTGCTAAAGTGAGCATGGTGCAACCATGTGTCACTTTATCAAAATGGGGGGAATGTTTGTCTTGGTTTGTGGTTTGTTTTTGTCTTCTTCTCTTCTTTTTGTTTTTTGGTTTTGTTTATGTCCTGTTTTGTGCTCTGGAGTACAAAGCCAGCGGATTGTTTTATTTTTGTGCTAAGCAGCACAACTCGCATTACACATTGTATTATTATTATGTTTGACACAAAATCTGAATATATAGATTCACTTAGAGACATTTCGACAGACTGCAAACACAGCACCAACATTAGCACTATCATAGTGATACATATGATGGTTGTTCTACAAACATTTGTCTATAATTATTAACTCTATGGAACATTCACTTATTTGGGTTGACATATGAAGCGATATAGACTAAGTTGTGCACATTTGTCATTTGGTCACTATGATATGATATGGTGGCTTCCCACATGCGGTATACATATTACAAATGACACAAATTACACGACTTGTAGACCATGCAATGTTTATGGTTAAAATGGGACACAGTGGCCTTGCTGAAAAAAAGGCACACAGGGGCCTTACTGAAATTCTTAGCTGATACTGGCATACAGTCAGCAAAGATACATTTTAACTGTGGTCTGAAAAATCTAATTTCGAAATTTCAAACCCCCAAACTTCAGACGAAAAAATCTAATGATGGTATGTTTTGGTCATGACAAATTCGTGCAGGTCTTGGATTACTAATTATGCATAACTGACCATGTCATTAGCAACCCTTGGACAAAAAATGCTGAGGCAGATTTTATCCAACGGAAGAAAGTCCTTCGATTGCCGGACAACTCAGAACCCTTCACTCGTTATTTACATGACCTCGTGTTGACACTGACACAGGCTTTTGGGGGAAAGCAAAAGTTCCTTGCTGGAGTTTTTATTCCACCAAAATGTTCGTAATGTGTCTAGAGCACTATTTATGTATTTACATTTAATAATGTTTTGATTATCACTGGGGAACAATTTGAAAAAAAAAAATCTGTTGAGTTTGATTTTTATGCTGATTAAAACTAAAATTGGCATGCTGATTCCAAAATTGCAGTCAGTTGTTTTTCTAGCATGTCAGGTTTTTTCTCCTAGCTTACCCTCCAGATAAGCAAAATAATATTGATTAGCTGTAGTAAGACTTGCCAGTTGATTACGATTGGACTCATCTACAGCTATGTGGCAACTTGTTTGTGCAGTCACAATTGAGACAGTGTGGTGAAAGGTGTGTGCAGCTCCCAGTTGGTCAGTACTATCAATATCTGCAAACAGAAAGCTAGCGTAGTAGGAATTAAGAGGATTTGTGTTGGCTTTTCTCTTAAAGTGAACTCCGATTGCAATGACATGTTTGGTATATATGATCTCTTTTCACTTGAGTAACATAATAAGATACAACTTTTGATAATAATGTCCAGATTTATATATTTTTACAAATCATTTATACCCAGACACACCGGTGAGAAAAACTCAGATCAGTTTTGGATCCCGCACCCAAAAATTTGTTAAAAACAGCTGTCAGACCAAACTCAACAAAAATGGTGACTCAAAGATAATGATAATATACAAATATGATATTAGTATAATGCTGATAATGGATTGGATAATATTGACTCTATACTGATAATGAATATAATGAAATAATGATCAACGTACTTACAAAATACTGTCTAGATACGGTAGACATGTTTAAGTAAGAATTTAAGTAAGTGGTAGTAGCAGAATTGACCGAAATTATTTTCAGAATTTTATTACAATTCTTGGAAAGCTTTCCTTTGACAACAGGTTTCTGACAGATTACAATTTGACCTCAGAACACATGGTAGTTACCACCCGCAATAAATGCTGGGAAGTCAATTAAATTAGGTCAAGTACTGTATATATGAGGATGTGTGTGCGCCCTATCCCTTTTTTGAGATTGTCTTTGCAGACACTCCATTGGACTGGATCTATTCGGGTCCACTGAAGCCAGGTCTGCCGATGGACACACGAATCGTTCAGGTTCATTCATTGCACATTATCGACTAATCAATTTCAGGAAACAAGTCTAATCGGCACTCCCAAGGGCAGCTGACAAACCCCTGCATGTCATCTAACCCAGCCACTTTGTGCTTATTAAGAACGTCCGGCGGAAAACGTGGAGACATCAGCGCTGGCTGGGGCCTTTCCAAGTCCTCCTTGTGACGCACACTGCAGTGTGCGTCACTGCAGTTACAGAAAGGGCTACGTGGGTTCACGTGGCACACTGCAAGACGGTCCCAGCACCTCCTACGGTCCCAACTCCTCTTCTTGTCTCACCTTCTACATCAGATGGCCGTAATGTTCAGCCTGATAAGGCTAAATAATCACCTAGAAGAAAGAGGATTAACTGTTAGTATACACTTTTAGCTACAATCAGTGCTAGTAACTGATTGGAAGTTGATAGGTATAGAGGAGTAGAAGTTAGGTCATAAAAGGCGAGCAACGACCAATATTCTGTTGTCTGAACTGAAGCGCGCACACTACACACACACACGCGCGTTCACTTGCATAACTCGGCAGCGGAATAGAAGATGACCTCCCCAGTACACTGTGTGTGTGTGTGTGTGTGTGTGTGTGTGTGTGTGCGTGTGTGTGTGCCACAAAAGCCAAAGAAAAATGTAAAACACAAAGTTTATCTTTTGCTTTCAGCTTTTTACTGAACTGAATTTGAATTCTGAATTGTACAACTTGGAGCCGCTTGACTTTTTGGTTCCAGTGCCATTCTGCCCAAAGATCTGTATATTCCTGACCATAACAAGACTCAGTCTAATTAGGTTCATAAAGATGTTTGTTTGCTTCTAAATCCGCTTTTGTTTACAAATATTGTAAAACAACTGATTTGCAAGGGGAAGCTCTTTATTAACCTCAAATAACTCACTTTCTTTCTTTCTTTGGATTCAAGTGTGCCCGTAACATTGTTTAAAACTCGAAGACCAAAATAAGTGTTCTGACTGTTTTAGTGTTTATCCAGCCTGGAAGCATTTAGTGAGTTACAAATTGATGAATCAGAGTTGGTTTTCCACTGTTTATCATCTAACTTCCTTGAACACATACAGACACTACTCAACTATCCTTAGATGTGATTTCTAATTTAAAATGGTCTGACTACATGTTATGTTCACATAATAATAATGATAATAATAATGGCACAATACATTTTATTAGATGTCTTAATAGGCGCAAGGTCACCATGTTCAAATGTTGCATATGAGATGGTGTGTTGTGTGATTTCTTTATTGAATCATTTAAGTGAGTGACTAATTCAATGCAGGTCTTATTTTGTTTCCTGTTGATGTAAATCCTTGTGGTCCATCGAGAGACGTTTCCATGTGGAATGCATTGTTCGTCCTGCAGACACAGTTGAGCAGATTGGGGGTGGGGTCAATTTTATTTTTGAGTCAAGTAGCTTTGAAAACAAAGTCTTAATGCATCCTTATTTTTGTCCTGTCCTCAGTCGTAAGATGGGATTGAAATAAAATTTATCGCTGCCGTCGGGCAGAACCCTCGCCGCGCCCTACAAAAAAAACATGTTTGTCGTCCCTTTAACATTGCATCACCAAAGAGAGCAAGCCATTTCTTACAGGTTAGATTGGTAAATAATTTGGAAAAAATAACAGATAACTGACCAATAGTAATGATTTGTGAAAAAAGCTGAAATTGAAAAAAGTTGGATATAACTAGGTTTCTGCCAGACTGCGATGATATGTTGTTTGCTAAGTACTCCATTGGGCTACTCAGTTTTTCCCATAGGAAATAATGGCATTGGAAATGGCCACCATTGTACATGTGAAAATAAGTAAACTGTTGTATAATAGGACTATGTGCGACTAAATTAAAGTTGAGCTTCTCTTTCTTTGATTTAAGGAAGTGGATTGGGAACTCCTGATGAAGACATTGTGCTTTGTAACATTCTTAGCTGTCATACAAGTGTAAAAAGAAGTTAACCGCCCTAAAATAAGATTGTGTAGAATTACATTAAAACTACTACTCAGCCTATGATTTGAAGGGTTTCTGAAGGCATCACGCTTTATGACCTTATCTGCCATGTAAATTTAAAAAGAGGTAAACCTCTGCATAATACAACTAAATACAACTACAGTGCATTAATGCAAAGTCACTCACAGACACAATCAGCCATTGAAAGGAAGGCTTGCTATAGGTATCACACATTTAACATTCTTAACTGTCATAAATTGTAAAACCAAGTTAAACACTGTACATTAAAATTTTTATTTAAAATAAAATTTAATTGTTCTGCCTTTCAGATGAGTTTTAGTTAATTTATATAAAAGAATCTTGAAAATTTTGACCGGAAGTGTTGGGGTTCTACGAGTGAAACTGCTGCAGCAACCCCTGTTCTGTATGTTTATCCATCCACTCATTTTCTGTACTGCTTATCCTCATTACGATCGTGGGTTTGCTCAGTCATTTCATGTGAAAATGTGCCGTTAAAAACGAGTTTGTGAAGTTATTTGGGACATGTTTATTACAATGTTTAGGTTTTTAAGCTAATTTGATGTATGCTAATAGTCGGAGAGGGTTATGCAGAATCGTTTATGCAGATTCATATTACCTAATATAAATTCATTGTTTGTTTTTTAGCTAAAATATGGCACTTTTTTATGGCAAGCATAACTTTGTGACTGTTACATAAGCAGCACATTTAACTTTATATATTGCACTTCCCCCGCCTGTGTGGAGTTTGCATGTTCTCCCCGTGCCTGTGTGGGTTTTCTCCGGGTACTCCGGTTTCCTCCCACGCCCCAAAAACATGATTGATTGAAGACTCTAAATTGCCCTTAGGTGTGAATTTGTGCGCGAATGGTTGTTTGTTTCTATGTGCCCTGCGATTGGCTGGCGACCAGTTTAGGGTGTACCCCGCCTCTCGCCCCAAGATTGCTGGGTTAGGCTCCAACACGCCCATCTTAGAAAAGTGTAAAACCACAGTACTTGGTTATAACATAATATTTTCACGACAAAAACACAGTAACTCCCCACCCAATGCCCCAAAAATGGCTAGCTCCTGCGTGTATAGCCGAATACCAGCACCCCTAAACCTTTGATCCTAGTATCGCCCCTCTCTGGCATCATCCATCCTTCCAATTCCAATGGAGTTGGGACGTTATGTAAAACATAAATAAAAACGGAATATAATGATTTGCAAATCCTTTTCAACCTACAGTATATTCAATTGAATGTTCTACAAAGACAAGATAATTAATGTTTTTTTTGTTTGTCTATTTTTTTAATATTTACTCTTTTTGAGTTTGATGCCTGCAACACGATCCAAAACAAGATGGGACAGGGGCATGTTTACCATTACATTTCCCATTGTGTTACATCACCTTTCCTTTTAAAAAACACAAAAATAACCATTTTGGAACTAAGGACACTAATTGTTGAAGCTTTGTTGGTGGAATTCTTTCAAATTCCTGCTTGATGTACTTCAGTTGTTGAAGTCCGTGGTCTCCATTGTCGTATTTTGAGCTTCATAATGCGCCACACATGGCGGCACGGTCGTAGACTGGTTAGCACATCTGCCTCACAGTTCTGAGGACCCGGGTTCAAATCCGGCCGCGCCTGTGTGGAGTTATCATGTTCCCCCCGTGTTTGCGTGGGTTTTCTCCAGGTAGTCCGGTCTCCTCCCATCTCCCCAAAACATGCATGGTAGGTTAATTGAAGACTCTAAAGTGTGAGAGCAAATGTTTTTTTTTGTCTACACGTGCCCTGCAATTGGATGGCGACCAGTTCAGGGTGTACCCCACCTCTCGCCCAGAGTCGCCCTCTCGCTGGGATAGGCTCCAGCACGCCTGTGACCATAGTGAGGATAAACATTAGAGAAAATGGATGGATGGATAGAATGCGCCACACATTTTCAATGGGAGACAGGTCTAGACTTCTGGCAGGCCAGTCTAGTACTCACACTCTTTTACTACGAAGCCACGCTGTTGTAACGTACAGAATGTGGCTTACCATTGTCTTGCTGAAATAAGCAAGGACGTCCCTGAAAAAGACATTGCTTGGATGGCACCCTATGTTGCTCCAAAACCTGTATGTACCCTTTAGGATTAATGGTGCCGTTATAGATGTGCAGGTTAGCCATGCCATGGGCACTCACACACCACCATACCATCACAGACGCTGGCTTTTGAACTTTGTGCTCATAACAATCCGGATGGTCCTGTTCCTCTTGGGCCTGGAGGACACAGCGTCCATGATCTCTAAAAACAATTTCAAATGTGGACTCATCAGACCACAGCACACTTTTCCACTTTATCTCAGTCCATCTCAGATTACCTCAGGCCCAGAGAAGCAGGAGGCTTTTCTGGGTATTGCTGTGATATGGTTTTTGCTTTGCAAGGTACAGTTTTAACTTGCATTTGTAGACACGTAGTGACGAACTGTTAACTGACAATGGTTTTCTGAAGTGTTCCTGAGCCCATGTGGCAATATTCTTTACACAATGATGCTGGTTTTTAATACAGAGCTCTCACTGGAAACAAATCTGATTTACTGCCGGCAATGCAGACCAAACTCTGACACCAGTCGTACAGGAACCGAACAGGCCGTATCAGGGAGTCCGGCACTCCATTCTCCCGCAGCACTCCCACAGGACTCCCCAAGTCCAGAAAACACATGTAAACTGGTTGTGCGAACTCCCATGCACCCTCGAGGAACCTGCTGAGGGTGTAGAGCTGATCCACTCTTCCACAGCCAAGACAAAAACCACACTACTCCTCCTGAATTTGAGATTTGACTTCCTTACGAAAACCTCCTCTCCAGAACCCCTAAATAGACCTTACCAGGGAGGCTGAGGAGTGTGATCCCCCTATAGTTGTGACACACCCTCTGGTCCCCCTTCTTAAAAAGGTGGACCACCGCCCCGGTCTGCCAATCCAGAGGCACTGTCCCCGATGTCCATGTGATGTTGGAGAGACATGTCAATCAGGACAGCCCCACAACATCCAGAGCCTTTAGGAACTCAGGAACTCCTCACAACGGTCACGGGAATGCTGGAGCCTATCCCAGCTATCATCGGGCAGGAGGCGATGTACATCCTGAACTGGTTGCCAGCCAATCGCAGGGCACACATAAACAAACAACCATTCGCACTCACATTCACACCTAGGGGCAATTTAGAGACTTCAATTAACCTACCATGCATGTTTTTGGGATGTGGGAGGAAACCGGAGTGCCCGGAGAAAACCCACGCAGGCACGGGGAGAACATGCAAACTCCACACAGGCGGGGCCAGGGTTTGAACCCCAGTCCTCAGAACTGTGAGGCAGACACTCTAACCAGTCATTCACCATGCCGCCAGAAAATAGCTACTGTTTAAAAAAAAATACTCTGAACTGTACTACACTGTGGAGACTAAGTTTAGGCAATAAACTTGCTGTCTGTGCCATAAAATGCAGCAAAGCATTGAGGTAACAGACTTCCTATCTGTGCTGCAAGCCAGAAATTAAAAACCAAAATAAGTAAAAACAAAAAAAAACTTTACTCTTACATTTTCACTCTGCCCAAGAGTCAGGACACCTGCTAAGCCCAGTGGTCTCTGTACAGCTAGGTTAACACGGTGTGCACAAAGCACGATTCAGGATTCACGTCCAGCCAGTTCCACAGCATTAGCAATGTTTTCAGCATTGTCCGTGGTCACGGATGATCGAGGAACAAGTCGCTTCCAGTATTTCGAGAGGGATCTGGTATTTCTGCCAAATGCTCGGCTGTGTGGCACTCATATACAGCACATCTTCGGATAACGGGGGGCGCCATTTTCCAATTCTCCATTATAAAGTGTGGGCAGTCACGCTCAAGTAGCTTTGTGTGGCATGGGCCGTCCATTCATCAGCAGTGGTTAATGGATTCAGCAGCATTTAAAGATATAAACTGTGATTTCTGGTGCCCCCTAACGCTGGATTTAAACATTACAACAAAGCCATCGTCACTTTGATATGATGTAGACTAAATGCTTGTACGGCCTCCTCCTCCTCCTTCCAACCCCCGCATGCTTTCTCCTTTCTCTATGGCTCAGCCGACCTGCGCCCTGTCCATATATGGGTCTGCCCGTTCATAGATAAAAACAGTTCATTTCCATCACGTCATTTTAGAGCGCTATCAAGTGATCCAGCTCGGGAATGTATAGGATAGTCACTAAACATAAAAAAATAATCAGCATTGTGTCAGCTCCACTAGAAATGGCTTGGGTGAAAATTACTTTTTTAAAACAAAAAATAGTTGTGGATTCCAGGTTTAATTCAACTTTAGCCATATTTCTCCACTTCTGCTCTCCTCGCGTAGTCTGTTGAACTAGCAGTATTAGCTTAGCCATGTAGCCACAGGCTTTGTCACTGCGCTCCCCGGAAAGAGTAGTCCCATGACACATGCTGGAAGAGGCTTAATGAAGAAATGTATCTTAAAATTTAGGATTACATTTTACTACATTAACTTAAAAGAAAAACAATAATATTAACTTTGGTAGCACTTAGTGTGAGCTTATATGGCTGTATGTGGAATGAAGGCACACAGCCTGGGGAGAGGGTCGTGTCGCAGTTCTGCCATTTCAAAGACGATACAGGTTTGTGTATTTGAAAACTGCGAGTTTCGATTTCAATTCAGAATCGTTACAGCTCTATTATTATCCCCCACGTATTTTAGGAACCAAATAAAAAAATCTGCCAATGGAACTAGTACGAATTGACTTAAAACTTAACTTAAAACAAGATCTTATATGTTGTCTTTTTGTCTTGCTGAAAATTTAGAAAAATTTCAAAACTGATTTAGCATTTTTTGTTAGTCAGTTAAGAACATTAGCAAAGTTATTGGGAACAACTTTTGATAGCGCAAAAGTTGAGCCCATCCATCCATCCATCCATTTTCTACCGCTTATCCGGGTTGGTTCGCGGGGGCAGTAGCTTTAGCAGGGACGCCCAGACTTCCCTCTCCCCAGCCACTTCATCCAGCTCTTCCGGAGCTGGACAGACATAGACATAGACATAGTCTCTCCAGCGTGTCCTGGGTCGTCCTCGGGGGTCTCCTCCTCCCGGGTGGGACGTGCCCGGAACACTTCACCAGGGAGGCGTCCGGGAGGCATCCGAATCAGATGCCCCAGCCACCTCATCTGGCTCCTCTCAATGCGGAGGAGCAGCGGCTCTACTCTGAGATCCTCCCGGATGACCGAGCTTCTCACCCTATCTCTAAGGGAGAGCCCGGACACCCTGCGGAGGAAACTCATTTCGGCCGCTTGTATCCGGGATCTCGTTCTTTCGGTCACGACCCACAGCTCGTGACCATAGGTGAGGGTAGGAACGAAGATCGACCGGTATATTGAGAGCTTCGCCTTTCGGCTTAGCTCCTTCTTTACCACAACGGACCGATACAAAGTCCGCATCACTGCAGACGCTGCACCGATCCGTCTGTCGATCTCCCGTTCCATTCTTCCCTCACTCGTGAACAAGACCCCAAGATACTTGAACTCCTCCACTTGGGGCAGGATCTCATCCCCGACCTGGAGAGGGCATGCCACCCTTTTTCGACTGAGGACCGTGGTGTCAGATTTGGAGGTGCTGATTCTCATCCCAGCCGCTTCACACTCGGCTGCGAACTGCTCCAGTGAGAGTTGGAGCTCACGGCTTGATGAAGCCAACAGAACCACATCATCAGCAAAAAGCAGAGATGCAATACTGAGGCCACCAAACCGGACCCCCTCTTCGCCTTGGCTGCGCCTAGAAATTCTGTCCATAAAAGTTATGAACAGAATCGGCGACAAAGGGCAGCCTTGGCGGAGTCCAACCCTCACCGGGAATGAGTCCGATTTACTGCCGGATATGCGGACCAAACTCTGACTCCGGTCATACAGGGACCAAACAGCCCGTATCAGGGGGTTCGGTACCCCATACTCCTGAAGCACCCTCCACAGGACTACCCGAGGGACACGGTCGAACGCCTTCTCCAAGTCCACAAAACACATGTAGACTGGTTGGGCGAACTCCCATGCACCCTCGAGGACCCTGCCGAGGGTGTAGAGCTGGTCCACTGTTCCACGGCCAGGACGAAAACCACACTGCTCCTCCTGAATCTGAGATTCGACTTCCCGACGGACCCTCCTCTCCAGCACTCCTGAATAGACCTTACCAGGGAGGCTGAGCAGTGTGATCCCCCTGTAGTTGGAACACACCCTCCGGTCCCCCTTCTTAAAAAGGGGGACCACCACCGCAGTCTGCCAATCCAGAGGCACTGTCCCCGATGTCCACGCGATGTTGCAGAGGCGTGTCAACCAGGACAGCCCCACAACATCCAGAGCCTTTAGGAACTCCGGGCGAATCTCATCCACCCCCGGGGTCCTGCCACCGAGGAGCTTTTTAACTACCTCGGTGACCTCAAACCCAGAGATAGGAGAGCCCGCCTCAGAGAACCCACACTCTGCTTCCTCATGGGAAGGCGTGTCGGTGGAATTGAGGAGGTCTTCGAAGTATTCTCCCCACCGACTCACAATGTCCCGAGTCGAGGTCAGCAGCGCCCCATCCCCACTATACACAGTGTTGGTGGTGCACTGCTTTCCTCTCCTGAGACGTCGGATGGTGGACCAGAATTTCCTCGAAGCCGTCCGGAAGTCTTTCTCCATGGCCTCACCGAACTCCTCCCATACCCGAGTTTTTGCTTCAGCGACCACCAGAGCTGCATTCCGCTTGGCCACCCGGTACCCATCAGCTGCCTCAGGAGTCCCACAGGCCAAAAAGGCCCAATAGGACCCCTTCTTCAGCTTGACGGCATCCCTCACCGTTGGTGTCCACCAACGGGTTCGGGGATTGCCGCCACGACAGGCACCAACCACCTTACGGCCACAGCTCCGGTCGCCCGCCTCAGCAATGGAGGCGTGGAACGTGGTCCACTCGGACTCGATGTCCCCAGCCTCCCCCGGAACATGAGCAAAGTTCTGTCGGAGGGGGGAGTTGAAACTCCTTCTGACAGGGGATTCTGCCAGACGTTCCCAGCAGACCCTCACAATACGTTTGGGCCTGCCACGTCGGACCGGCATCTTCCCCCACCATCGGAGCCAACTCACCACCAGGTGGTGATCAGTTGACAGCTCCGCCCCTCTCTTCACCCGAGTGTCCAAGACATGTGGCCGCAAGTCTGATGACACGACCACAAAGTCGATCATCGAACTGCGACCTAGGGTGTCCTGGTGCCAAGTGCACATGTGGACACCCTTATGCTTGAACATGGTGTTCGTTATGGACAATCCATGACGAGCACAGAAGTCCAATAACAGAACACCGCTCGGGTTCTGATCGGGGGGGCCGTTCCTCCCAATCACGCCCTTCCAGGTCTCACTGTCATTGCCCAAGTGAGCATTGAAGTCCCCCAACAGAACAATGGAGTCCCCAGCGGGGGCGCTCTCAAGCACCCCCTCCAAGGACTCCAAAAAGGGTGGGTACTCTGAACTGCTGTTTGGTGCATAGGCACAAACAACAGTCAGGACCCGTCCCCCCACCCGAAGGCGGAGGGAGGCTACCCTCTCGTCCACCGGGGTGAACCCCAACGTACAGGTGCCGAGCCGGGGGGCCATAAGTATACCCACACCTGCTCGGCGCCTCTCACCGTGGGCAACTCCAGAGTGGAAGAGAGTCCAACCCCTCTCGAGAGGACTGGTACCAGAGCTCAAGCTGTGTGTGGAGGCGAGTCCGACTATATCTCGTCGGAACTAGTTTGGTCTCAAAAGTTGAGCCAACGCTGGATAACCCTTTAACAATCAACATACGGCGTTACGTGATTTTTTTTTTTTCTGCGTACAAGCAATATGTAGGTTGATAATAGAGGGAAACTATTTTGTGGAAATAATTTTTGTTGTTCCAATTTGTGCAAAACATTTTGTATTTATTTGACAGTGGAAAAATCATGTTTACTTTAGTAGTTTACGAGCATTCCAGTCTACTTTTTTCAGGAGTAACACTTAACAATACTTTACCAGTCTTTTTCTTTGCCCAAGTGTCCGAGATTCTCCTTAAGTACAACGTATGAGTACAACAATTGCATTTTTTAAAAAAAAATTATTTATTCAAGTTCTACGCAAAACCAAATTTCCCAATTTTGGTCTTGAGCTGAAGCTTTGGGAGAATGTGATATAACACAAGCATTAGCCTCCATTGTAGCACTAAAGGTCTATCTTGCAAGTCATATGCTGTAAGTAAACTGTGCTGTTTATACAAAAAAAGGAGGGTTCATCCCCCCCTCCCCCTCCTTAACTTAACTTTCCCTCCTCCTTCTCCTCCACTTCGTCAACAGCTCTTCTGCCTTCCCCCACCACAGCACCGTCGAGCAAGGCCAGCCACACTGACCTACCGAGTAACCTGTCAACACGGCACCAAACCACCGCGGGTTCATGTGTTGCCCCCCCCCCCCCCCCCCCACGCTCCCACCGGGCCTAACATGGCGAGTGGATACCGTCGGGAGTGACTGATTTTCACACGCCGGAGAGACGAGTGTGCCCTAACGCGGGTGGAGAAAACGTCGCCTCGGCGAAGAGGTGACGAGCTTTCGGCGAAGTTTGCGTGGCAAGCGGCACAAAAATGTTGGCTACCTCTGGGACTTACGCCAACAAGAAGAGGAAGAAACCCGTCCTCAAACAGTAGGTCCAACCCCGCCGAGGGAACTTTATTGTTGTAAATGCTAAATTGTGAAACTTTCGGCAGACATTTTAAAAGCCTAGCGGTCATATATGCGCATGACGCTCAAGTGAAAGTTGATCAAGTGCGGAATACTGCGAACTTCAAAGTCCTCGCAAATGCTATCATGGTCAATTGATTCACCTGTAAGACATTTTTTAAAAGTCATTTTTTTTCCGGCTGATAGTTTCGTAATGTACGGCTTTCAGTGCAAGGACGAACCGTATTAAGGTGGACCGTGGTGATCTTGTCAACTTCTCGACTGTACTCGCTGTAATCGACAAGTAAATCATCAGTCTTGGCGGTGGATTATAACGTTTCATATGACTAATCGAATTCATATGAGTAAACGCATATCGGTTGCGTTGACTTGAACGACGGTGGATTGCAACACGAGGTGCGGACCGCTTTAAGAATGTGCGCCGCTCGCTCGGCTCTGGCACTGGTGCGTTGCCCTGGCGCATTTATCACAATCAAGTTGGAGAGTCGACTGCTGCTCTCACGCGATGCACCGGGAAGGGAGGGGACCGCCTAGCGCCTCACTCTGTTATTGTAATCTGATATGTCCCCATCCTCCCCCCCTCTCTCGGTGCTTCAATTTTCTTCGAGCATTTCCCGCTTCCTCTTTGGTTTTTAAAAGTACTGTGCAGAAGTCTGCCAAGTTTGTTAGGAGTGGATGCTTGAGGGTTAGGTTTAGTCTTGTAAAACCTTGATTTACATGAGACCAGCATGATTAGGCAGATCTTTTAAAGACGATTGCGGTGATGCAAGTATCATTTTGTGTCTGCGGATCGACCAATCAACATAAAATGTGGCACAAGCATAGAAAATTGTATTATGAACTCACCTAGACATCTTTGAGGGAAGTTTGTCAATTATAAATCTGGGAAATGTTGTCCGAGTCTTATAAAGTGTGTATTGGCTCGTTTTAGAAATATCAAAGTTGTGATTAAAACTAGGACACGTGTTCTACACCATCATCAGTAGTGCTGTATAGTGGTAAGTAGGGGTGGGCGATATAGCTTGCCTTCGATGTAATCGTGAACGTTGCTTTAACAATGTGCAATTTGACATTATTGAGTATTCATACTGTCTCGAAAAGAAAACCGAACAGGTTCATGGACGGCATAGGAGGAAGAGAGAAAGAAGGAAGCGCATGAAAGTCCTCGTTCACCGAATCAGCGGACATGATTCAATCATGTGACTCAGTGGCAAGCAAAACAAACTCTGGCTCTCAAACTAGTGGGCCGACTCTGAGCAACCTTCTCAGGAGTTCGCAGTTTAACGAGTGGGTGAATGGTTGCCATGGACCCCAATGGAACGCATGTATAGTTTTTTGTTGTCCATCAGGAAAATTACTGTTGGCCAACAGCAAAATGACACACGTCACTCGATGTACGTTCAGGCTTTCCAAACACGTCCAGTTTAAAAGTGAAACAAAGAGAATGGCGAATGGACTGTGCTGTTTTGACCGTATATTCACTGGAGGATTTATTTTGAATAGCATTTACAAAGAAAACTGAGAACTCGGGCTGCACGATTATGGCCAAAATAATCACAATTATTTTGATCAATATTGTAATCATAAATCATTTATTAATTCATTATTAACTATTCCTCATGTTAGGGAATATTTTTTGCACTACTTTTTAACAAACAATATTTAATTGTTTTCAGTTCAAAATAAATCTTTAAATAAGAATAAATGATAGCTAATAATTTAAAAAATAAATGTACCCAAAAAAATTCTTTAGCAAGGGCTAACCGAGGAAATGTGCTATTACAAAGTGCAATCAAGAACTGTAACCTAATGGAAGCAAATACAGTTAATGCATAGAAGGCAGTAACATTAGGCTACAAGCACCGTCTTTTCATTCAAAAATCCCCGTTGTCAATATAGTGAATTGTCAAGGACGGTACAGCTCCACTGCGATTGGCTGGCGACCAGTTCAGGGTGTACCCCGCCTCTCGCCCGAAGACAGCTGGTATCAGCTCCAGCACGCCCGCGATCCTTGTGAGGATAAAGCGGTACAGAAAATGGATGGATGGATGGATGGGTAGATCGCCATTGTTCTGCTTGACCATTGCTCAGTCGTGCACGGTCACAAAGTGCCAAAAACTTGGCAGTTGTGATTTCTCTCTCTTATTTACTCCTGGGGTTTTTTCATTGCGTCCAGGCCAGCCAAAAAGTTGAAGTCAAGGCAGCCGCTACAACGATTGCAAATCGGGTCTTACCGTGACATGCCACCTCTTCACCAACGTGCTAAGAGGTCCAACTTCAAAATAAAAGCTTCATATATTACTACATTGGACATCAATTCCATTTTAGGCTTTTATTTTGAAGTTGGCACCAGAGCACAGTGCAAATACTTAATGAAGCCTTAACAATGCGTTTGTTGCGGGCACTGTTGCAAATGAAGCAATCACAGACCATCACGCTCATTTAATTGCGGCAACCAAAATCACGATCACGATTAAAATTCGATTTATTGTGCAGCCCTTCTGTGAACTGTCAAAGTCATCCCAACTGCTGGTGAGGCTAATGGAAGAGCAAGCAAGCATACAGTCCCTTCCAAAAGTATTGGAACGACAAGGTCAATTCATTTGTTTTTGTTGTATACTGAAGACATAAAGGTTTCAGATCAAAAGATGAATATGAGACAAAAGTTCAGAATTCCAGCTTTTATTTCATGGTATTTACATCTAGATGTGTTAAACAACTCAGGACAGAGCTCCTTTTGTTTGAAGCCACCCACTTTTCAAGTGAGCAAAAGTATTGGAACATACATTATTAAATTAACTTAAAGTGAATAACATATAGGCAGCATGGTGGACAACTGGTTAGAGCGTCTGCCTCACAGTTCTGAGGAGCGGGGTTCAATCAACAGCCCCGCCTGTGTGGAGTTTGCATGTTCTCGCCGTGCCTGCGTGGGTTTTCTCCGGGGACTCCGGTTTCCTCCCACATCCCAAAAAGGGATGTAGGTTGGTTGACAACTCTAAATTGCCCGTAGGTATGAATGTGAGTGTGAATGGTTCTTTGTTTGTATGTGCCCTGTGATTGGCTGGCAACCAGTTGAGGGTGTACCCCGCTTCTTGCCCGATGATAGCTGGGATAGGCTCCAGCACGCCCGTGACCCTAGTGAGGAGAAGCGGCTCAGAAAATGGATGGATGGATGGATGAATAACATTTCATATTTGGTGGCATAACCCTTACTTGCAAGAACTGCAGCAAGCCTGCGACCCATTGAGTTCACCAGACTGTTGCATTTTTCATTTGAAATGTTTTTCCAGGCCTTTACTACAGCGACTTTCATTTCTTGTTTGTTTCTGGTTTTTTTTTTCCCTTCAGGGTCCTCTTCAGTAGGTAAATGCATGCTGTTAATGTCCGGTGATTGACTTGGCCAGTCTAAGAACTTCCACTTTTACCCCGATGAAGTCCTTTGGTGTGTTGGCTATGTGTTTTGGGTCATTGTCTTGTTGCATGATGAAACTTCTCCTGATTAGTTTGGATGCATTATGAAGGTTCTCTCGATGAGTTTGGATGCATTTTTCTGGAAATTGCCAAATACAATGCTTTGGTAGACCTCAGAAATCATTCAGTCGCTACCATCATGAGTTACATCATCAATAAAGGCTAGTGAGCCTGTTCCAGAAGCAGCCATGCAAGCCCAAGCCATGACTACTTCCACCGTGCTTCACAGATGAGCTTATGTGTTTTGTTTTCCCTTTTCTCTTAGCTTCAAAATGCTCTCCGGTCTTCATGCTTGCTTAACTGCAAATGCTGTTTTCACAGGTGAAACCCAAAGCCAAAAACAAGCACTATACAATGTTTAAGCAATCAATCTAAAATGCAACACCTGAGCAACTTGAAAGACCCATCAGTCACATGCTCCAACACTTTTGCTCACTTTAAAAGTGGGTGGGTTCAGACAAAAGGTGCTCAGTCCTGATTTGTTTAACACATCTAGATGTAAATACCATGAAATAAAAGCTGGAATTCTGAACTTTTGTCTCATATTAGACTTTTGATCTGAAACCCAAATTTCTTCAGTATACAACAAAAACAAAGGAATTGGCCTTGCCGTTCCAATACTTTTCGGGGGGACTGTAGGGCTACAGCTGCACCATAAGTTATTTTTTGACTATCCCGACATTGATCACCCACTACTTTACTTACAGTATTTAAACACTATTACCTGCTAGCTGCTAAACTTGTCACCGAGAATAAAAAAAGATTGTCACCTGTGGAATGTTCCAAACAGGTGTTTTTTTCCCCTGTCTTTTTTTTAACCCTGTCCCAGCTTTTTCAGAACGTGTTGCAGGCATTAAATTCAAAATGAGAGAATATTTGCAGAAAAATAAGCAGCTTTCAATAGTGTGAACATTAAATATCTTGTCTTTGTAGTGTATTCAATTAAATATAGCTTTAAAAGGATTTGCAAATCATTGTATCCTTTTTTTACATTTTACAAAACGTGCCAACGTCATTGGAATTGGGGTTTGTATCAAATGAAATGGAATTTTAAAGTAAAACCTATTTTTTTCATGGTAGCAGTAACATTTATCTGAGGTAGTTTAGTGTTTGCTTAAGTGTGACTCAGAGACAAGCGTTGAATATGATTTACGTAAAACATTAGTATGTGGACAGCTGTATTAGCCTGATGGATGATGATGTTTCCAAATAGCTAGCGAGCGCAAAGAATAGAACAATCACACAGTTGGGAGCCTGTCCAGGTTCTTCTCAGTGGTTTCCCCCTGTGCGTGCTAACCAGAATTCCCAGTCACTGAGCGCCTGATTATATAAACAAATGTTGGGAGTACCACTTGTGATGAGTTGTTTGTGGTGATACAGATGCAAATGTTTAGTAGTACCACTACTCACAGCTCTATAACCTTTTTTGTTGTCTTTTTTTAAGTCTACCTCTAAAAGCTTTTTTAATATAAAACTCTTCTTGCTTGGACGGAGAGGATAATTCACCCTAAAATAGCTGTTGTTCTTCAACATTTGCCCCAGGAACTCCATTCAAAATTGCTTCTGACTGATTGTTGCTTTGGGCGTTGGAATGTCGTGCAAAATCATGTATGTCTTTTTATAGTATACAATTTATGGACTAAAGTATTGGGACATTGGAGATTGATTTTGAAAAATGCAGTTGGACAGAACAACGTTTGAGCGGACAGACAGAGAAAAGAGAACAGCAAAAAGGACAGAAAACACTTGACTACATAACGTTTGACAAGAATAACATTTAATAGGTGTTAGATTTCATTCATATGTCGACGAGGCAGGCAGTAACTTTGAGGCGAAGGGATGTGGCTAGTAGCAGATACAGTAAGCCCGGATCGGATGGGATCGGAGAGGACTGGACATAACAGGTGTAGTGAGTAGGCTTTACATGATCAGGATTTTTGGGACCGATCAGAGAGTTGAAAAAAACGATAACCAATCACCGATCCAATCACAAGATGGAGGAATGTGTCTATTTAAATGACCTGTTCATTTACTGTATATACTTGTGTACTTAATTGCTCAAAAAATTATATTTACGAAAAAATTTATCTTTGTTCATCTATTTATGCCAGTGAGGCATAGTGACAGACAGAACAAATGAATGGTCTTCTATTAGATGGCAGGAAGTACATACAGTAATTAATGTATCCACTTTTTGTGACATTTTTGTTTGTTGGTGTGCCGTGAGATTTTTCAATTGTAAAATATGTTCCTTGGCTCCATAAAGGTTGGAAATCACAGCTCTAGTCAGATCATGTATTCTAATCAGTCAGGTCAATGCAACATTACATGACAGAAATAATGGGTGCTAACTTACTGTAATTAAATTCCATCCATCCATCCATTTTCTGAGCCGCTTTTCCTCACTCGGGTCGCGGGCGTGCTGGAGCCTATCCCAGCTGTCATCTGGCAGGAGGCGGGGTACGCCCTGAACTGGTTGCCAGCCAATTGCAGGGGACATACAAACAAACAACCATTCGCACTCACATTCACACGTACGGGCAATTGACCGTCTCTAATTAATGCATGTTTTTGGGATGTGGGAGGAAACCGGAGTGCCTGGAGAAAACCCACGCAGGCACGGGGAGAACATGCAAACTCCACACAGGCGGGGCCGGCGATTGAACCCGGGTCCTCAGAACTGTGAGGCTGACGCTCTAACCAGTTGCCCACCGTGCCGCCTGTAATTAAATTACTTTTTTAAATTAAATTACTTCACCCACACCAAAACTTTCGAGCATGATTCGACAGAACGGTGGTATGTTTATGTTTAACTGTTCTTGGTACCACTAACTTGCAATGCTACATAACATTGTTGTTGCCTGCTTGCGAGCAGTATTGTATTCAAAGTACGGGAACATACCTCAAGCAAGCCTTAAACGAACGTCCTATCCTGTCCTGAGCACCGGTGACCACCAACACACATTTTTCCCTATTTTGTCCTTATAATACAAAGTCGGCCCGCTCCACTCTTGTTGTCGTCGCACGGTAACGAGTGTATCCGGTCGCATTTGAGTTAACAAGATAAGATAAAGATAAAAAACGGGATGCGGTGGTATCGGAATGCAATATTTTATTGGAGTAGTGCAATCGTGAAAGAGCAAATTTGTCTTTTAGTCTGATCTGGGCATTATGTGTTGTCTGTCTCAGACGTGTTGTCTGTTCCACACCGCCGACATGTTTTTTTTTTTTTTTATAACTTTATTGGCCGTCAGATATTTCCAATACTACGTCAAAAGACGCGCGACAAGGCTAAAAATAAACTAGCTTTTGGATTAAAATATACTGTGCACTACGGAGCTGTTCAATGACGGCGAATTATGACATTAAAGCAGATCAGCCGATCAGCATAAAATGCTAAATATCGGCCTATATCGATCAGCCCGATTAAAATCAGTGTAAAGTCTCGTAGTGAGCCAAGCAGGGCTACCCCTGTGTGGTGGGAGTGGCTATGCGCTGCCAATCAGTCCTGTAAAGCATTTTGAGTGCAAAAGAGAGGACAGTCTAGGAAGATAACAGAATAACATAATAATAATAATAACAGAAAGGGCTGTGTAAATAAATTCGAGAGCGGCTCCACTCCAAGCGAATAAATCCCATAGGTGTTTGTCCAGGGAGACATGAGGGAATCAACACTGCCACACATGTACATGAGCTATCAGAACAGTCCTGGGATGCTGCGCAGGCACCATGAGGACAAAGAGCGACAGCGCTAAACACCCGGCTGCATCTTTTGTTAAGATGATGAATTAAGACTGGACATTTTAGTCCAACATAGCAACAGGGAAGGTTGGATTCAGAAGGGTGTCTGGCCATTAAAAAAAAAATAAAAATAAATAAAATGTGTGTGTGTATAAATATAAATGTGTGTATGTGTGTGTGTGTGTGTATATATATATGTATATATATATATATATATTCGGGCGAGTGGCAGGGTACACCCTGAACTGGTCGCCAGTCAATCGCAGGGCACACATAAACAAACAACCATTCGCACTCACATTCACACTTACGGGCAATTTAGAGTCTTCAATCAACCTACCGCGCATGTGTTTGAGATCTGGGAGGAAACCGGAGTACCCAGAGAAAAGCCACGCAGGCACAGGAAGAACATGCAAACTCCTCACAGGCGAGGCAGATGTGCAAACCAGTCGGAACACATGTAACTTTTATATTAGCTGTCTGCGATGGACTCAAAATGGGTCCGCGACTCACTTTGAAAATCAGCTGAAAATCACTGCTGTGCAGTGTGTTTGTGGCCATGTTACTTAAAATGACCATGATCCATTTTTAACTCATCTTGTCAGACGAATTATAGCATGCATGTGTCCGCCATGGTTTACACTGTTGATACTGCATGTTTGCAGCACTTGCCTGGTAAATTACATACAGCCAGGCAGCTCCCAGTGTGTGTATCCCAAAATAAAAAGGTTCCCTGTGTCTGAAGATATAGAGGTTATTTTCCCTCTGGATGGCCAGCTGGACTTGGGATGCACAAAGACACCATTGAGCAGATGTCGTAAAATGTCCGGGCTTGCCACCCGGGAGCATTCCTGCGCAGATCTGCTCAACCAGATTGTCTTTTACAAGCCTAATCCATTTTTTTGTTGATATAATTTTAAAAATGTACCGTTAATGCTGTAGTTCCCAGACCCACCAGTCAGAATCCATGACAAAGAGTTCTGAATTTGCACACTGGGGCATACATAACTTGGTGCTTCATCCAAAAATTACTACATCGTTCTGGACACAATCCCATGTTTGGACCCTTTGGCTGTACCCCCTCCAATGTATAGCAATGGATTGAATCGGCGAAAGGAGGAGGTTCAGTGATTCATTCATTTATTTATTTGTTTTCTGGACAGCAGTATTTCGCAAGGTTGGTGTAACTGATCTGATTTAGTATACGTAGAGGGAATCAGCCTGGATATAATTCATTAGTCAGATATTGATCTGATGTTCTGAAGCGTAAAGTAGGACTGTGTCATAAGCTCGTGAGTTGGACACAAAAAAAAATGTAACTTTTTTAAAGCCATCTTTAGTTTTACTACTCTGCAAACAATATTAACCCACCAGTTCAACATTTCAATGTATTGCTAAAAAGATGTAAAGCCCAAGTGACTGATTAGAATACACAATCTGACTGGAGCAGTGATTTCCAACCTTTACGGAGCCAAGGAACATATTTTACAATTGAAAAATATCACGGCACACCAGCAAACAAAAATTTCACAAAAAGTGGATACATTAATTACTGTATTTACTTCCTGCCATCAAATAGAAGACCATTCATTTGTTCTGTCTGTCACTATGCCTCACTGGAATAAATAGAGAACAAAGATACATTATTTATTGTAAATATAATGTTTTTGAGCAATTCAGTACACAAGTATAAACAGTAAATAACCAGGTCATTTAAATAGACACATTCCTCCATCTTGTGATTGGATCGGTGATCGGTTATCGTTTTTTTGGCCCCAAAAATCCTGATTGTGTAAAGCCTGGTGGAAATCCTCCTCCTCCTCCAAATATTCCAACACGTTGTTCACCATTGCGTATAGTGTGTAGCGCACTGTGTTTGTCAATTGACTTCTGGTAGCCCTTGTGGTGGATAGAGTAACCACACCCTGGTGTCTTGAGCTTCGGATATGTATGGGGAGGTCTCAATATGCGTCATAAAAACCAAATTTTTAGCTAAACTATAGTTGAAAACTTGCTGGAAGTTATGTGCATGTATGACATAACATATAAACAATGCAAATATGAATTTTAACTGACCCCATAAGATCTTTGTCATCTGACCTTTAATTGAAGACTCTCAATTGCCCGTAGGTGTGAATGTGAGTGCGAATGGTTGTTTGTTTATATGTGCCCTGCGATTGGCTGGCATCCAGTTCAGGGTGTACCCCGCCTCCTGCCCGCAGTTAGCTGGGATAGGCTCCAGCATACCGGTGATTAGCGGTGTAGAAAATGGATGGATGCAATATTGGGCTGCCATTGCCTTTTTAATCTTGCACACTCAGTCAATGTTGCTCGTGCGCAACAAACCTTAGGAATCAGGTGAATACATTAGCATTCCCAATTCCCATGAAGTTTAATATATCTGATGTGATGAGTGAAGAGTAAAAGAGACTTACATTTATGCCGTCACATTGAAATATTTTCAGTTCTTGGCAGTGACAAAGAACAAAGAATGTTTGGATATGGGAGGTAGTGATTCTCCTGCAAAAAAATGTTAAGAGGCTGCATTTGTCTGTAAGAATTAAAACATATGGTTCTTTTGATGTGGTATAGATTCACTTATGGATCATACACATTCATTGCTTACTAAAATGTAACCTTTATCCTAACACCACACGACACACACACAAAAGTGTGGCGACAGGCCAAGTAAAACAACAACCAGTCAAGAGTAACACAGTGGCCTTTTGTTCTTTGCTCTTTGTTTCACTGTGAGAGAGTGCTGACACACACCTGACACCTGGATCTCAATTTTTTATGCTTATGCTTCAAGTCAAGCCCAACTTTAAAAAAGTGCATGTAATATATAGTCTCAAACATTTGTCTGACACATGGAAACATCAGGGAATGTGAAAAAAAACAGCATTCCATTTTCATGTTAATTTCTTTTTTACCGCCTACAAATCTCTTTGTAAGCCAGAGCAGGCATTAATAAACCGTCCCTCTTCTAACTTGCAATCGGTTGGTGAGCAGCCAAAAAAAACAAAAAACCTGCATCACTGAGTCATTCTGCCCAAACTGGCCGGCCCTGCGCTAGGGTCAAAGCAGACAAAAGTGTGTTAGTGTGAGACAGAAGTGTTATTTTGGTGGATAGTGCATTTACACTTTCTGTTTCTGAGAAGATGACAGCACTGACTAACTCAAACTCAGGTTGCAGAGTTTTAAAGGGTATGCAAATTAGGGGCATGCGTAGGTTTTGAAATGTATTAAATATAATTTTACAAGGTCTGTAAGTTAAGATTTGTTTTCATTTCATGTTTTTTTATTTGTCTTGAAATTAGAGCTAAATAATTAATTGCATTTGCAATAACACTGCAGTATGAGAAAACAGGATTTCGTAATCACAAAGGCTGTGATCTGACTGGTCCCGAGATACAGTATTACTGTTTGGAAGCGGTCCCTAGATGTTACATTTTGGAAATTGGTCAGCATAATTTTTTTACACAGTGCTGGCGTCGGGCCGAATCCTTGCATCTGCAAAACCAGCACTTTTCAGAAAACCAAAAATGCTGGGCCATTAACATTGCATCAACAAAGACCGCAAGCCATCTTCAATACTTTAGATTGGTCACTCATTTGTGAAAATAACAGACCCATGTGGGGATTGACCAATAGTATTGATTTGTGAAAAAAATAACTTTTTGGAATTTGGACATCAGAAGTTTCGCCCCCACGCCAGTTATGTGTATTTTATTTTGTGATTTATTTATTTATTTATCGACTGTCTAAACAAGTTCAGTGTTTAAGAAGTGCAGTCCACATGTTTACCTATCATGTTTCTTGAAACATGGAAAGTTGGAAATGTTAAAGTGGTAAAGCCACAGATTTGTTGGCATTACAGTGGACCCCTGCTATTCGCGGGGGATCGGGACCAGGCCAGACCACGAATAGCAAAAATGCGCTGATAATTGACACCAATTATGAATGCATTTCTTTAGCCAAACCTAAAAGAATCTTGAATAAGTGGGGATGAACTGCCACTAAACGGTTTTGGAATTGGTTCCCCCCCAAAAAAAGAAAAAAAGTGAAAACGATAGAGAAAGATATAGAACTACACACAGGTGAATCTGTGTGTGCTGATTTGTGAGTATGTGGGGATCCACTGTATTGTTGGAATCTACACTTTAGTTTGAGTGATTTGTTACTGACTTGTATACAGTACTTAAGTTTATGCCACACTTGTTTGGTAGAATTTTGTTAAAGACCTGTAAAAGGACCAACAAAATATCTTTTAAATTTGACACACCACAGAGTTCTAAGTTAGGTGAAAAAAATTGCCAGGTATATAAAATAATGCTCCCAAATTATGAAAAAGAAAGATCGCCCTCGAGCTGCAGGACACTGTGTGGGCATGTTTGCTGAATGCTCACCTTCAGCTGTCAATCAAGTACGTTTCTGTGTCACACAGACCGTGTGTGGCTCAACCACAAGCTGACTGTCACTGTGTCTATTAAATAGTTAACTTTCCCTGATGTGTCGCTGTGACACAATACCAAGTCTGTTGGCGACTTCTTAGACGAGCTGACACTGTACTGACGAGCTTGCTGCCTCGTTAGCTTGCTAGCCAGTTAGCTCGTTAGCTCATGAGCAAGAGCACGAAATAAACAGTTATCGTTCCCCGAAGTGTCTCCCTCGTGAGGGCCCGACTTTGGCGAGTTGGAGGGTGCCCAAGCCTTTGCTTCGGACTGCGGGCGGCTACTAACGAGTCGCTGGCGGGTTGGCGTGCTGCGGCGATATCAAACTCTCCTGTTGTGCAGCAAAATTATTCTCTCAAAAAAAAGGCGTACAGTACATATCCACCATAGTGCATGAAACAAGTAGCCAAACAACAACAACAAAATAGAGGGAATGTGTTGAAAAAAAGGCCCGTTGAAACAACAAAAAATGTATTGAATTTAACTTCAGTAATTCTGTATATACCCTACAAATGATGTCTGTTGAAACAACAATAAACACCATAATACAATACTACATGCATGAATGTCAATTTCTAAAGAAACACTACATGCAGGACCACTAACTGCTTGTCATCCAAGTCTTATCAGAAACCCTCTTTTAAATACCCTTTGACACCACATATGTATTGTAAACAGTATGTGACATGAATGTTTTCTAACTAGAGATCGACCGATATGGGTTTTTCAGGACTGATACCGATTATTAGTAGTTAAGAAAGCCGTTAACCGATATTTGGAGCTGATATTCATTTGCAGTAGAAGTGTAAAAATTGGTGTAAAAAATTGAAAAATACAAACACTTAACTTCGTTTAAATGCATGTTTATTGAACCAAACAAAATACAAATAAATAGCTCCACAATTGTGTGCCGTTCCTTGACTCACAAGCATCTCTTACAACATTAAAGAAATAGCTCCCTGAATTTTTTCCACAGTAAATAAAGCAAAATTTAAATATAACTGAAATGACTGTTTTAAATTCAAACACAACACCAATTGGGCAGCACGAGATTGTGGTGCAAAAAGCAAAGTTGTTCAGTGTGCTCTCCAGTGAGACAGTAAGACGGCTCCTCGTGTGAAAAAAATAAATTGCAGAGACTTCACTGAAGATTTGCTCACTTGGGACTGATGAGTGGGGTGCACAAAGAAATTTTCTTGCTTGTTTGGCAAGTTGCTTGAAGCGCCCCTCATTCTGTCTCCACCACCGAAGTGGATCCCCATTCTGCCTGGCTCCTTCAGGTACAGCTGTAGCTCATCCTCAATGCAGATGCTGGCCAGCTGGTCATCAGTGTGGGGTGCCAGCAGAGAAGTGAACATCTCATCCACACGGCTACGAAAGGATGTGTGTTCTCTCCGATGTCTTTCGTGGGTGTTTCCGTCATCCTCATGTGTCCCACATGCAACGGCCTGCTCCTCCACACTAACCTCCTCAGTAGTTGCCTGCTCCTCACTTCTGGCTCCTTCTGTGACAGCATGCTCGTCTCGAGAGGTCTGTTGTGTGGCAGCATTCTCTTCTTCTTTCAACTCCACTTTGGCCTTGCTCAGTGTTGTGGCAAAGGAGAATGCATGACTCTTATAACGAGGATCTAAGAGACAGGCCACCACCACAGGCTTTGTGTCTTCTAATTTTGAGAAACGCTTCTCCAGGCTCTCCCTCATGGCTTGCCTGAGCGATCCAATGCCTTTTGTGGAGGGCCTCTCATTATCTTGAAGTAGCATCTTCAACACAGTCAGGCATGGAATGATGCAGGATGCTGATGAGTTACTGTGGCTCACCTGTAGTGTCACATCTATAGGTAGAAAAGTTTGAATTAAGTTGGACACAAGGTCTCACTGTTCAGCAGGGGGATTTGAAAATCCTCCATGTTCACCACAGTAGAGGGGAAGCACACGCCTCTGCTCCAGCATTCTTTCCAGCATGTGGAGCATTGAGTTCAACCTTGTTCGAACAGCCTGGATTATGCTGTGTTCTGGTAGGCCAAGTTCCCTCTGAATGTTTCGCAAATGCTGTTTGGTCAAAATGGAGTGGTGGAAATGTGTAGCGCACCTCTTAAGCATTGCAATGACATCTGTGACGGCTCGTTGACTTGACAGACCATCATGCACAACAAGTTGCAAGGTGTGAGCTGTGCAGCTGAGGTCTGGGAGTTCAGTTAGCCTCATTCCCTTCACAATATTTGCGCCGCTGTCTCGAAGCACTAGTGCCACACGATCTTTGCTTATTCTCCATTCCTCAAGCATACTGAGGAATGTGTCTTTCAGGTATTCCCCAGTGTGAGACCTATGCACCGCTCTTGTATTTAAAACAACCTGCTTTCTTGCCCATTCATTGTCAATAAAATGGCATGTCAGGCTCATGAGATGCTCTGTCACACCAGACCAGCAGTCGGTGGTGAAGGAGAGAGAGTAGCCAGCATTTTCTGGCCGAATCATGGCTTTGATCTTGTCCACAACCTGGTGGTGAATTCCTTGCACCTTTTCAGTTCGATAATACCTCTCACCTTTCAGTGCATATCGTGGCGCTGCTGCAGCCAGTGACGAGCTAGACTTTTATCCTTGGGGTTGCCAGGGGGTGGCCAAGGCTATTTCAGGGGGTCCACAGACTATGACAATAAATTTGTTTCTCGACCAATGAATTGCAATCAGTCTCTAAATGTTGCAATGTACATACTAAGCACACAGAAGATGAGGTTTGTGCGCATAAATTAAAGTTTATTAACAATATTTACAACACAATGTACATACAAACACAACTTCAGCAACTGCAACAATTTTTCAATAATCAGAGTAACTCGCTCACACAGTTATCCACTCATTCACACACACACACACACACACACACAATTAACCACACACAGATACTCATGCACACTCTCACATACGAGCTATTCACTCACGCTCTCTCTGTCCACCTTACCGTTCCCTGACTTGCTTCTCTTTAAAAAGAAGTTATGTATCTTGTCCCCAACTTTTCATTTCTCAACGGATCCTATTGGAAGAAAAGGCCAGTTTTGTAACTCTTAGCATCACTTACAATTGTACAATGTTATCCAATCCCCACTTCAAGACTACAAAATTTCAGGGAAAATAAACCACTGTAGATGTAAGTTTCATCTTCAAACATTCAGCAACTCAGTGGTTCCCAACTGGTTTTGCTTCAGGAGCCAAAATTTAACTTAGTCATTAAGTCACAACCGACACTTTTGAGATTCTTTAGAACCTCAAATTTACTTCACAAAAAATAGCCCAGTAATACAAAATACATATATGAAATAAAAAGGCGCCCATTTTATGAATAAAAAGGCAGACTAATTTTTTTGTAGTTGAAAAAGGCAGACTTTTTGAATCAAATAATAAAATAAAACAGACAAAATACTTAAATAAAAAAGGCAGAATTCACTTGAATTACAGGTAGGCTGTACCTATTTTAAACAAGCTAAATTGGTGATACTGGTGAAATTTCAGAAAGAAAACTCTGAAATATAAAGGTAGAATTTACTTGGAATTACAGTATTTATGCTTTTTAAACAAGTTACACTTGTGAAGCTCATTAACAGCACTTTTGTGATGCCCTCAACTACTGAAGTTTTCTTTGAAAGCACGCCACTAGTTTGTCTTAAAATTGTTATTAGCTAGTCTGTTGTGCAGTACATTATGAATTAAATAAGATGCTGCATAGAAGAAAAAAAATGCAACAGCAACACTTGACACTAGCGGTGTCAGTATTAAAGCTTTTAAACAAACATCAGTATAGCAACAGTTTAGAGCCATAACAAAGGTAAAAACGTGAGGGATAATCCCCCCACCTTCCTTCACGTTATATTTAATTTAAGCCAACAGAGCATGAAACAGCTGGCTTGGCCGATTGTCTGCTAGTTTCATTCCTCTAAAATCATTGGAGAAACACGTAAATATAGCAGCAACCCGAATTGTGCAGTGGCTGTTGGAAGCTGATACTGGTCATGTGTAGACGCCTTGAGATGTAACTCGTCCATGTGCCCGTGTTTGTGTGTGGCAGCGGGCGAGAGAGAGACTCGCACACTGCACTGGCTGCTTATTGAAACACTGCCTACGCTGTTTGATAAGTTTTTGTTTTTACCGCCATGAGATGTAACTTAATGTTAACTTTAGCTTGATACCCGTGGCTGCTAGCAAAACGATCTCCTATTTGAACACAAAATGCTTTTAAACAGTGACACCACCGTACTTACTTACTTTAGAATGACGTTTGGCTCTGGGGCAAATCATCTTCTGTGGTGATTCCTTTTCTTTTCCTAATAAATGTGGATTACAACTCCTTTTGGTACATAACGTCAACTACTATACAGGAGCGACTTAGGAATCAAAAGGCGTCACTGATTTCAAAATGCAAACGGCTCCTTTTGACAAGACGTACGGTGCCGTGATATGTTAATCATCTGGGGGAGGGGACCTGGGGGGTCCAATCAGATTTCACGGGGGTCCAGTGCTACCCCGGCCTCCCCTCTGTATTTATAATCTTCCACCATTTTGTTCAGATAAATCACTCTAGAATTTTACTCGCTCACACATATACTTCTTACTACTGTCACTATTTCTATATCAATATTATCAGCAGCCTTGTTGCAAGAGATTAAACCAATTGTTATACACTAAATAGCACATAGAATCTCATCTTCATTTTAATTTTCAGATCATAGGATCAGAAAGCTCAAAGCAACGTTAGTAGTTGTGAGTTGTAGCGTTTTTAATGTCTTTCACGTAAACTCATACTATTCTCACATTGAGTCTGCTCAGCATTAAGAGCAGGCCAAGCAAGCTAATGGTACGCTAAAAACTAGTCAGCCTTCGTCTCAGCGTACTTCCCTGCAACAAAACAAGACTGAATTAAATTTCTTATTCTATCACAATCACACAGACATGCTTCTCCAATCACTGACTGTTTCCACATTGATGTCATCAACAGCAATATTTCAGGTGATTCACAGACATATCGGAGGTACTCCGAGGTAGCAGAGCTGCCGCTTGTGTTTACTCCGCCCTTAACGTCACGTTATTGTGGTAGTTGTGAGGCTGTAGAGTTTTTCATGTGACTTTCATGTAAACACACTATTCTCAACATTGCATACATTCTCCCCATTGCTAATACATAGTCTGCTAAGCGTTTAGAGCCAGACCGGCGAACTAATGTTACGGTAAAAGCAAATCAGCCTCCGCCTTAGCGTGCTTCCCTCCAATAAAACAAGTGAAGTAAGTTTTTTGCGCACTTTCTCGCAATCACACACACATGCTTTTGCTATCACGGACTATTTCCATATTGATATTATCAGCAGCGTTCTTTCAAGTAATTCTCAGACATGTCATACTCGGAGCTAGCAGAGCTGCCGCTTTTTACTCCGCTCTTACGTTACTCTGCTGCTCACTGTAACGTAACGTCAGTATTAGTTGTGAGATGTAGAGCACTGGGATGTTTATTACAATTTTGGGATGAGTTTTGCTCTCCGGCGCTTCTCCACACGGCGTGTGTTTGTGAGGAGAGGTTACGCTTTCAGATGGGCTCTGCCCCTTACTGCTTAACCAATCAGATGCCGCTGTGGGTGGAACAATGCTGAAGATAAATGGCAGGAGAGAGAGAGGCGTGGCTGTATCTGATCCGAAATAACCCAGTTTTAAATTAATTTAATCATAGTGGCACGTCAGATTTATTTATATATTAAAAAAAAAATACTGTGGCCGATATCTGCAAAAATTCCATATATCGGCGCCAATAATCGGGCCTGCCGATAATCGGTTGAGCTCTAACGATAACGCTGCCTTTTTCTGAACTTTGGGTCCATTAACAAGTGGCACAATTTGGGTTGAGATCATGGCTGCAAAAACGGTGCTGAACTCCCCTGCACAGAATTAGATTTCATCCAAATTCAGTCTTTGAAATGTGGATACAATTCCAATATCAATGGGTATGCCAACCCTACAGATTGTATATACCCTGCCCAATACTGATAAAAAATAATTGTGATTATTATTTTGGCCATTATTGTGCAACCCTACCTCAGTCTTTATAATCTTCAATAGAATGTGATCCATATCATGTCCAAAATGTTACCGTGCACTATATTTTCAATTAAACAGACCTTGGTGTGAACAACCGGTTGTTTTTGGAACATATTCCATCATCATAGAAGAAGAAGAAGAAAAAGAATCATCATCCTTTATTGTCATGAACATGCATGCATGCACACGAAATTTGTTCTCTGCATTTCACCCATCACAGTGAACACATACACATGTTAGTGGAACACACTGGAGCAGTGTCAAGCAGTCATAGCTCTAACTGTGGCAGTTGTCGCCACCCAGGACCTTCCCTTTGCTGATATTCTCCACCCAGAGCATGTGTGTCTGATTTCAGTCATGTGCAAGCATTTGGCACTTGGACGCCTCTTCGTAGGCGACAGCCGAGCTTAGTGAGTGCAGCATTAAATAGGTCAGAGGTGGCTGCAGTTTTAGTAACCAGTCGTATGAGGAGTGGCCATGGCAAGGAAGGAAGGAAGGAGGGAGGTACCATCAAATAGGCCGCTTTTGGCAATGTTCACTAGTGCTACATTTCTTGTTTAATCTTTCAACAATACAAACTAACTTAAATCATCGATTTAAAAAACAACAACATTCTTTCCTTTATAAGGATTTATTCTACATGTTTCTACTGTCCCAATTGGGATTTTTACTCTCCTGTGTGGCCTGATCGCATGCATGGAATAAGATGTCCTAAAGAAAATCAGATATGAATAGGATATCTGGGAACGTGACTGTAATGTAAGTGGACAGATCGGAAATAATCTATCATGGCAGTCTTAAATATGCTGATTGATGACGTATATATGCGCCTGTCAAAAATCAAGGGTCTGCGCTTAATCAAAAGCTTTTTGTTTTCTTCATTATTGTCCCTTCCAGATGTATGATATCTGCTATGGGTCACTTGAAATTTGACGAGCCCCAGGACTGTGTTGACAATTGCTAAGCTTGCAAATTCCAACGGGTCTTTTACAATCTGATTTCCTAACAGCTGAAACATGCTTATTCTCGGGGACCTTAACAAAGCTAAACTCAACCACGAACTCCCTAAATACAAGCAGCACATCGACTGTCCTAACAGGGAAAATAACATTTTAGACCACTGCTATACTACGCTAAAAAACGCATACCGTGCCAAACTTCGTGCACCACTGGGCTCGTTGGATCACTGCTTAATTCACTTAATACCGACGTACAGACAAGAACTTAAATGGCCGAAGCCTACAGTGAAAACAGTGAAAAAGTGCTCAAGAGCATCACAGGCCCCCTGCAGTTTGCCTACCGAGCAAACAGGTCTGCGGATGATGCAGTCAACATGGGACTGCACTTCATCCGAGAACACCTCGACAGTGTGACCTATGCGAGGATCCTGTTCATGGATTTCAGCTCAGCGTTCAACACCATCATCCCTGAACTCCTTTCCTCCAAGCTTCTCCATCTTAGCGTCTCACCTGCCATCTGCCAGTGGATTTACAGCTTCCTGACGGGCAGGACACAGCAGGTGAGGCTGGGGGAGGCCACCTCATCCACACGCAGCATCAGCACTGGGGCGCCCCAAGGTTGTGTCCTCTCTCCGCTGCCCTTCTCTCTCAACACGAACGACTGCACCTCAACGCACTCGGCTGTCAAACACCTGAAGTTTGCAGATGACACCACTGTCATCGGCCTCATCAAGGACGGTGACGAGTCTGCATATCGACAGGAAGTGGAGCGGCTGGAGCTGTGGTGCGGCCGACACAACCTGGAACTGAACACGCTCAAGACTGTAGAGATGATTGTGGACTTAAGGAGGCATCCTCTGCCACAGTTGACCCTCACGCTGTCCAGCTGCCTTGTGTCAACTGTCGAGACCTTCAAGTTCCTGTAAATTACAGTCTCTCAGGACCTGAAGTGGGCGATCAACATCAACTCCGTCCTCAAAAAGGCCCAGCAGAGGATGTACTTCCTGCGGCTTCTGAGAAAGCACGGCCTGCCACAGGAGCTGCTGAGGCAGTTCTACACAGCGGTCATCGAATCAGTCCTGTGTTCTTCCATCACAGTCTGGTTTGGTGCTGCTACAAAAAGGGACAAACTCCGACTGCAACGGACAATCAAAACTGCTGAAAGGATTGTCGGTACCCACCTACCCACCCTTGAGGACTTGCACGCTGCCAAAACTAAGATAAGTTCAGCGGTAGGTACAGCGGCCCTATGCTTCATCAAGAGTCAGACCCAGAGCTGGAGAAGACTCCTGAAATTCAAGAGTCAACAAGATATTCTGCTGAAATATGAACTTTGTCATTTTGCACTTCTCTTTGTATGTTGGCACATAATGGAGCAATAGTTCATTAGTTTTCTGACTGTGGTGGCTATACTAGTGGCTGCTACCATGTAATGTTACATTGTGTGTTTGTGTGCCGGTTAGCAGAAGCTTACGTTGATAGGACTGTTAGCTAACACTAATACTGCATCTAACAATTCTGCAGTTAACCTCAGCTTTTGCCTATAACATTATAGTGGTTCCATGTACAGTAGTTCACCCATTACTTGGGAGAAAGGCCAATTGTGGATCTTAGCCCTGGTTGCTGCCTTGTCATGGAGTGGTATAATTTTAAGTAGCCATTTTTTTAAGCGAATTTAGCACATGACTCAATCTTAAGTTCTTGCTCACAAATTCTTTTTTCTGACATAGAGAGCTCACAAAAATGAACTTGCTGTACACACTTGATGAGTGAGCAGGCCCTCTAGAGAGCCAAATATGTGTATTGCATCAATTAAAAAGTAAATTTTTCCTTGTTGTGTCACCTTTAACAAATGCATTTTTATCCAGCATCCATGATTTGTGCTGCATATGATCAGGTTGGGAATTTTACTGGCTCAAACCCGCTATACTTGATCAACAAACTGCATAATTTTTTAATTTTCTTGATCCACAGAAAAAAGGTTAAGAACGGGAATGAAGTCATCAAATCCAACCCGTCCAAGCGCCACCGGGACAGGCTGAACGGGGAGCTGGACAGGCTGACCGACCTGCTGCCTTTTTCTGAAGATGTTCGCTCCTGTCTGGACAAACTGTCCGTTCTTCGCCTCAGCGTGGGATACCTGCGAGTCAAGAGCTATTTCAAAGGTAAGTTATCAGTCTTAACATGCGTTGTTTTGTTTTTTATTAGAGTAGTGGATGCTAGACATAGGACAGAAGTGAGTATTTGCGAGCAACAGTATGGTTTCATGCCGAGAAAGAGTACCACAGATGCATTATTTGCCTTGAGGGTGTTGATGGAGAAGTACAGAGAAGGTCAGAAGGAGCGTCATTGTGTCTTTGTAGATCTGGAGAAAGCCTATGACAGAGTACCAAGAGAAGAACTGTGTTACTGCATGTGGAAGTCTGGAGTGGCAGAGAAATATGTTAGAATAGTACAGGACATGTATGAGGGCAGCAGAACAGGGGTGAGGTGTGCTGTAGGTGTGACTGAGGAGTTTAAGGTGGATACATAACACACATGTATGTGTGTGTGTGTGTGTGTGTATATATATATATATATATATATATATATATATATATATATATATATATATATATCATTTTGTACTTGCATTTGACTGTGTTATATATATATATATATATATATATATATATATATATATATATATATATACATACACACACACACACACACACACACACATACATACACACACACACACACACACAGAGATTCGCACTCACATTCACACCTACGGGCAATTTAGGGTCTTCAATTAACCTACCATGCATGTTTTTGTGATGTGGGAGGAAACCGGAGTACCTGGAGAAAACACATCCAGGCACGGGGAGAACATGCAAACGCTCTACCCAGGCTCTAACCATTATATATATATATAAAATATATATATATAATATATATATATATATAAATATATATATATAAAATATATTACATCGTAGCATAAAACATGTATGAGTCTGTTTGATATATCGAGTTGTGCTGCAAGTGGCCATTCACGTACCTTTTGATGAGAAAAACTGGTTCCCAAGGCTGACATGTTCTCCTGAGTGCAGTTGTACTTTGACTTACAAGTTTAATTTGTTTCATGACCAAGCTTTTAACTCAATTTACTTGTAATTTGCTTGGATGACAAAATAATGTTCCCCATTGAAATTCCATTTTCCGTTCGAGCCCACAAACCCCCAAAACACGTATTTTTAATGAAGAATAGCACTGTGATGTATAAAAACATAATACAACAATAAAAGAGAGTGTGAAGAAATAAACTGGTTTTACAAAGTGTAATTACTTAACGCACTATAGTATTTGTCTGTTGAATGATTGTGTACTCTTCAAGTGTTGTTGTCTAGTGAGTAACGTCAAGAGCTGGAATTACTGTAGGTGTCAGTTCAGTTTGAGCGTCAGGGTGTGGCAGGAGCTCCTTTTGAGTGTTCTCATTTTGTACTTGCATTTGACTGTTTGTTCTGTTCAATAAACCTCTGAAATGAAATCAGTCCACATGCAAGGCATTACACTACCTGAGCTTGCGCCGCTTTTCTTTCACTTCACTCAAGCGGAGACATATCTAAAGCTCGTTTGTAACTCAAATTTTGGCTCATAGTAGAAAGAAAAATATTGACCAAGCGACGGCTCGTAAGTTGGGGCATCCGTTCGTCAAGGTACCACTGTACTTGCACGAACCACAGCACACGTGACGTCTGATAAATATTTACCCCGCCAAGGACAGGAGGATGTGTTCTCTTGGCAGGGTTACACAAATGACCTTTTCGAGACACTTGAGGTTGAGGAGAAACACATTAACGACGCCGATGGAACTGACTCGCAGCGCAGTTGTTTGTCACTTTTACTAACATCCTCATTCCCTGTAAATGCAACCTCCATTTATTCCCTGTAAATTCAACCTCCATTTACATAGCTCTCTTTGCCCCTAACTAAGTTTCAGGAAAAAAAACAAGCAGTCATGCCGGGGCTTAAATAAATTGCATCCCTAATCAAGTTTTATCGTGAATGCAGCACAGTGTTCATGCTTCGTGACACTGTGGGAAAGGAACCAATTTTGAACAGAATCATCAAGCATGATCCCATGAAGTGAATGAAATGCAACCCATTCCAGGAAGTTTAATTTGCCAAAAAATGAATACTTAAAATAATATTTCAACAACATAAAATGATCAAGTACTGTACAGTCCAAATTTCATCCGTCCATCCATCCATCCATTTTATACCACTTATCTGAGGTCGGGTCGCGGGGGCAGGATCTCATCCCCGACCTGGAGAGGGCACACCACCCTTTTCCGACTGAGGACTATGGTCTCAGCCCCTTCACAATAAGCTGCGAACTGCTCCAGTGAGAGTTGGAGATCACGGCTTGATGAAGGCAACCGAACCACATCATCTGCAAAAAGCAGAGATGCAATACGGAGGCCACCAAACCGGAGCCCCTCTACGCCTCGGCTGTGCCTTGAAATTCTGTCCATAAAAGTTATGAACAGAATCTGTGACAAAGGGCAGCCTTGGCGGAGTCCAACCGTCACCGGACGAGTCCGGTTTGGTCCGCATATCCAAACTCTGACTCCGGTCGTACAGGGACCGAACAGCACGTATCAGGGGGTTTGGTACCCCATACTCCCGAATCAACCCCCACAGGACCCCCCGAGGAACACGGTTGAACGCCTTCTCAAAGTCCACAAAACACAAGTAGACTGGTTGGGCGAACTCCCATGCACCCTCGAGGACCCTGCCGAGGGTGTAGACCTGGAATTGAGGAGGTCTTCGACGTATTCTCCCCACCGGCTCACAACGTCCCAAGTTGAGGTCAGCAGCGCCCCATCCCCACTATACACAGTGTTGATGGTGCACTGCTTCCCCCTCCTGAGATGCCGGATGGTGGACCAGAATTTCCTCAAAGCCGTCCAGAAGTCTTTCTCCATGGCCTCACCGAACTCCGCCCATACTCGAGTTTTTGCTTCAGCGACCACCAAAGCTGCATTCCGCTTGGCCTGCCGGTACCCATCAGCTGCCTCAGGAGTCCCACAGGCCAAAAAGGCCCGATAGGACTCCTTCTTCAGCTCGACGGAATCCCTCACCGTTGATGTCCACCAACGGGTTCGGGGATTGCCGCCATGACAGACACCGACCACCTTACGGCCACAAGTCCGGTCGACCGCCTCAGCAATGTAGGCGCGGAACATGGTCCACTCTGACTCGATGTCCCCCGCCTCCCCCGGAACATGAACAAAGTTCTGTCAGAGATGGGAGTTGAAACTCCTTCTAACAGGGGATTCTGCAAGACTCCCAGCAGACCCTCACAATACGTTTGGGCCTGCCACGTTGGCACGACATCTTCCCCCACCATTGGCGCCAACTCACCACCAGGTCGTGATCAGTTGACAGCTCCGCCCGTCTCTTCACCCGAGTGTCCAAGACACGCGGCTGCAAGTATGCTTGAACATGGTGTTCGTTGTGGACAATCCATGATCAGAAGTCCAATAACAGAACACCGCTCAGGTTCTGATCGGGGGTTCCGTTCCTCCCAATCACACCCTTCCAGGTCTCACTGTCATTGCCCACGTGAGCATTGAAGTCCCCCAGCAGAACGATGGAGTCCCCAGCAGGAGCGCTCTCCAGCACACCCTCCAAGGACTCCAAAAAGGGTGAACTGAACTGCTGTTTGGTGCATAGGCACAAACAACAGTCAGGACCCGTCCACCCACCCGAAGGCGGAGGGATGCTACCCTCTCGTCCACCGGGGTGACCCCAAAGTACAGGCGCCAAGCCGGGGGACAATAAGTCTACCCACACCTGCTCAGTGCCTCTCACCGTGGGCAACTCCAGAGTGGAAGAGAGTCTAACCCCTCTCGAGAGGACTGGTACCAGAGCCCAAGCTGTGTGTGGAGGCGAGTCCGACTATTTCTAGTCGGAACCTCTCGACCTCACACACCAGCGCGGGCTCCTCCCTTGCCAGAGAAGTGTCATTCCACGTCACTAGAGCCATCTTCTGTAGCCGAGGTTCGGATCGCCAAGGTCCCTGCCTTCGGCCACCGCCCAGCTCGCACTGTACCCGACCCCTATGGCCCCTCCCACAGGTGGTGAGCCCATGGGAAGGGGGCCCACGTTGCCCTTTAGGGCTGTGCCCGTGGACGCAGGCCTGGCCACCAGGCGCTCGCCTTCGAGCCCCACCTCCAGGCCTGGCTCCAGAGCGGGGCCCCGTTACCCGCATCCGGGCAACGGAAACCTAGATCGATTAATAGTTTTGTTCCTAGGGGTCTTTTAGCCGTGCTTTGTCTGGTCCCTCACCTAGGACCTGTTAGCCATGGGTGACCCTACCAGGGGCGTGAAGCCCTAGACAACTTAGTTCCTAGGATTATTGGGACACACAAACCCCTCCACCACGATAAGGTGACGGCTTCCAGGAGGGGAAGGTGTCCAAATTTATGACACTCAATTAATCAGTTATTTCATACTTTATAACATATTATTTTAAATATCTCAATGTTCTGAACTCCTGTTGTCCCCGTCCCCCCCCAGTGTTGCATTGAGCAAAATAATACTCAGTGTACATGGCTGTACAATAGCTCAACTTCCCATAGTTGACTTCATGTTGTTGTTTAGAAACTAGTTGAGATCTGATCACAGGACTTCTGCTGATTGCAGCTGAGTTATACACTCCATTTAGTCTTAATTGCTTCCGATAAATGAATTATTTGTATCTGTATTTGTTGAGGCGGCACAGGGACCGACTTGTTAATACATCTGCCTCAGTTCTGAGGTTCCGGATTCAAATCCGGCCTTCTTGTGTGAAGTTTGCATGTTCTCCCCGTTCCTGCGTGGGTTTTCTATAGTAACTCCGATTTCCTCCCACATTCCAAAAACATGCATGGTAGGTTAATTGACTACTCTAAATTGCCCCTAGGTTGGCCCTAGGTGTGAATGTGAGTGTGAATGGTTGTTTGTTTATATGTGTCCTGCGATTGGCTTGCGACCAGTTCAGAGTTTACCCCGCCTCTCGCCCAGAGTCAGCTAAGATAGGCGCCAAGACATCCCCGACCCTCATGAGGAGATTCAGAGAATGGATGAATGGATTTATTTGTTGACCATATTTCCGTCAAAATTTGAAGTCGAATTCCAAGTTGATCAACCACTGAACCGTTAGCCACGATATTGTACATTTTGAATGTCGTAGTGTACTGATGTGGTCATTAAAATCATCAGAATGTTTTGGAGGCTTCTTCGGTACAGTATTTGTGTTAACCGCCTGAAGTGTTGATGCATCTTCACTTGGTCCAAAAGCACATCCGTTAACTTTACCCTGAATGTGGCAAAATGGAGCACACACTGCGTCCAAATCACATGCCTCATCATGCCAGCCATGTGCAAGCCGTCACCTGCTGATCCCCACCTGCCCTCCGTCATCACAAATGTATTTCAACGATACAATGAGTGCAACCAGAGTTTCTTCTAAGCAAATACGTGTACCCAACGACACTGACTTAATTTATACAACCCCAATTCCAATGAAGTTGGGACATTGTGTTAAACATAAATAAAAACAGAATACAATGATTTGCAAATCATGTTCAACCTATATTTAATTGAATACACTACAAAGACAAGATATTTAATGTTCAAACTGATAAACTTTATTGTTTTTAGCAAATAATCATTAACCTAGAATTTTATGGCTGCAACACGTTCCAAAAAAGCTGGGACAGGTGGCAAAAAGACTGAGAAAGGTGAGGAATGCTCATCAAACACCTGTTTGGAACATCCCACAGGTGAACAGGCTAATTGGGAACAGGTAGGCGCCATGGCTGGGTATAAAAGGAGCTTCCCTGAATTGCTCAGCCATTCACAAGCAAAGATGGGGCGAGGTTCACCTCTTTGTGAACAAGTGCGTGAGAAAATAGTCGAACAGTTTAAGGACAATGTTCCTCAACGTACAATTGCAAGGAATTTAGGGATTTCATCATATATGGTCCATAATATCATGTAAATGTTCAGAGAATCTGGAGAAATCACTGCATGTAAGCGGCATGGCCGAAAACCAACATTTAATGCGCGTGACCTTCAATCCCTCAGGCGGCACTGCATCAAAAACCGACATCAATGTGTAAAGGATATCATCACATGGGTTCAGGAACACTTCAGAAAACCAATGTCAGTAAATACAGTTCGGCGCTACATCCGTAAGTGCAACTTGAAACTCTACTATGCAAAGCAAAAGCCATTGATCAACAACACCCAGAAACGCTGCCGGCTTCTCTGGGCCCGAGCTCATCTAAGATGGACTGATGCCAAGTGGAAAAGTGTTCTGTGGTCCGACGAGTCCACATTTCAAATTGTTTTTGGAAACGTCGTGCTTTTGGTGGACGTCGTGTCCTCTGGGCCAAAGAGGAAAAGAACCAGAAGAATTTACTGTAATGGACACAAAGTTCAAAAGCCAGCATCTGTGATGGTATGGGGCTGTGTTAGTGTAAATGGCATGGGTAACTTACACATATGTGAAGGCACCATTAATGCTGAAAGGTACATACAGGTTTTGGAGAAACATATGCTGCCATCCAAGCAATGTCTTTTTCATGGACGCCCCTGCTTATTTCAGCAAGACGATGCCAAACAACATTCTGCACGTGTTACAACAGCGTGACTTTGTAGTAAAAGAGTATGGTACTAGACTGGCCTGCCTGCAGTCCAGACCTGTCTCCCATTGAAAATGTGTGGCGCACTATGAAGCATAAAATACGACAACGGAGACCCCGGACTGTTAAACAGCTGAAGCTGTACATCAAGCAAGAATGGGAAAAAAATCCACCTACAAAGCTTCAACAATTAGTGCCCTCAGTTCCCAAACGTTTATTGAATGTTGTTAAAAGAAAATGTGATGTAACACAGTGGTGAACAGGACCCTGTCCAAGCTTTTTTGGAACGTGTTGCAGCCATAAAATGAAAAATAAAAAAAATTAAAAAAAATAAAATAAAATGATTATTTGCTAAAAACACGAAAGTTTATCAGTTTGAACATTAAATATCTTGTCTTTGTAGTGTATTCAATTAAATATAGGTTGAACATGATTTGCAAATCATTGTATTCTGTTTTTATTTGTTTAACACAACGTCCCAACTTCATTGGAATTGGGGTTGTAGTAAGTGCCTTATTGACAGCGCAGTCATCAAAATGCCAGCCTATTATTTAATGTCTTCTGTGGTTTTGTATGAAAAACGAAAGCTAAACTCATCAAGTGTGTTAAAAAGTGTTGAAGCACATTCATTCAAAAATGTCAAATTCGTAGTAATAAAGATTTCCATAAAGTATATTGTTTATTGTAATCTGGGTCATTCAAGAGCTTTGAAGGGCAGAGGCTCAAGTTTAAATTTTAATGGTAATTAAGGCCTTAGATTTTTTTTCTCAACATTTTTTTAAGGCTCTGCAGACACACTGTCTTTCCAGCCATATCTTTCTTCATCAGTTGATCCTTGTCTGCCTTCTTTGACCCACATTTTCTTAAAAAAATTGGCATTCGTAAGTGTCGTGTTGTATTATGTACTTGTTATTAAATGGACAGTATTTTGAATACCCTTTGCAAATTTAGAATTTGACCTATATACAGTATGTTATGTGACTCTGCTAAAGATGTGTAGTAAATTTAATCTACACGTATAAGTGTTGTGGGCCACCGTTGTTTAGGTTGTAACGCATGTGATCTATTTTCAACAATGACCAGTGTCAGACTTTACATGTGAAAGTTATTAAAAACTTTCACTTTGAGACATTTTTTAAACTGTTGGTGTTGTAATGTGGATGCACCAAAACGTCAGTTTCAGTTACAAATGTATCGGAAGAGCACATTTTGACCAATCTAAAGGTCATTTCATATTTCCTCATATACATTAGTGGTTATTAGATCCATTAACTCCATAAACGTTCTTGTTCTCACATGGACATTAAAGAGTTAACTGGTGAGCCCATTTGATCTCTGTTTCTATACCAAAACAGTAGCACCTTAAGGAAGCAATTGACCAATCTTTCAGATTAAAGTGTGGAGTTTTAATCTTCTTGACACACCGGCTTCCTGCGTAGCATAAGATGATTTTACGTAATGTGGCCTCTTTAATGTTGATTAACGCTCTGACATGTTTTTTGTCTCCAGTGTTGGCTTTTTTCAGTTGTTTTAACCTCCACATTCACCTGTCATTTTAAAATATGAGTAATGTTGTTTAATATTATTCAGAAATACTATACCTCGTTTGCAGAAATGTAGTACATGCACATCCAGTGCAAGCGCTATTCCTATGAACGATTTCAGTAGTTAGGTATTGTATTGCGTTATATGTTCTCAACGCAGTCACAGTGGCAACTCTTCCGCAGGATCTAAATGAGTTGAACATAACCGTACTTGTAATTATACAAACTTACTGTGCATATAGTGATTATACACGATTCAAGACACAATGTCTAGCCACATGCTTTGTTGTGTGTCTGCATGAGATCACTAGGGCTGCCTCTGTGGGGTACTCCTGGTCAAAACACCAGCCTTAGATGGTTGCTCAAGTGGGGACATGTCTGAAACCTCAGACTAAGATCCTGCAAAATCGTTGAGTGAACGAAAAGAACAAATGTGGCTGGGGCGCGGGAGATTTAAAGAGCCGATAGTGTGCGACAAGCTATTTATGGCTGTAGACTTGTAGCGTGACTGTATGAGGCCTAGCTGGATCTTTTTAAAAGCCTTGTGGCTCACTGCTGCTGACATATTTCTGTTAAAAGAAAGAAGGGGGAAAAAGGGCCCATTGAAAACATCCAGTGCCTGTTAACAATCAGAGGCGATGTGGTAACACAGCCTCGTGTGCTAGTGTTTGGGATATCTGAAGCATGTACGCACAACTCCAAACACATGACACAAATGGAACAGATATAAAGAGCAGCTTGTTGTGTCCTGGCGGCTCCCTGGAGGTAGTGCTTACAGGGGGAAGCCCGCTCTTGTGGAGATCTAGCTTGTGAATAAGTTGCCAGGTCTTCACTGGGTTTCCTCTTGATTCATGACTCGCTGTTTAAGGATGGTGTGAGAATGCGAGTAACCACTTTTAATCATCTTTTCATTGTTTCCATACCCCACAGAGATTTGGGCCTCCCAAGCACTACATCCCGTATGCTTACGGGAACCCAGCTCAGAGTGCTGTCAGTCTCAATTTTAGGGTTCAAGAAGTTTGTTTTTCAAAGACAAAATTATTATTATTTTTTTTTCTCAACTCAAACTCGGGGATTATTGTTGATTCTAAATTTTTGGCTTTCGAAACAGTCTTTCCTTATAGTAAATAATTAAAATATGAACAAGCCGTTAAACTACTTAACTATAATTCTACAAGCAGTGTTTTGAAGTCCCTGTAAAGTGAAAAGCAATGTCTTCTAAATCTGACAGCTCTCTGCGGTTAAAGGTTCCCTTCGATTAAAATCAAAAAACATTTTCACTGTTTTATGGAGGATTGTTGATAGAATAGTCGGTAGGATAATAGATCCTAAAGCGATTAGATTATCTATTGACTATTCCATCGAGTAGTCGCCCCACCCCAATTTTTATTTTAATTTTTTTGCAACTTACATTCATTTTATTCTTGAACTTCTATCCTTAGAGTGAATATGTTAGTACTGAGTGTATGGTATAAATTCGGTCTGCAGAATTTAAGTCAAAAACAGAATTAGCCGATGCTAAACATTTAGCAAACACGATTAGCATTAGCACGCTTGTGATTACCATTTTAGATCCAACAATGCAAACTACCATTCAGCTCACTCTTACATCATGTTGTACTGTATGTACTGTACATTACACATCTAAGTCTTAACTCATTTAGTGCCAGGGACATTTTCACAAATCCAGCTATTTAGTGCCGTATTATTATAAGACATGGCGGCACAGTGAATGATTGGTTAGCACATCTGAGGACCGGGGTTCAAATCCCGGTCCGACCTGTGTGGAGTTTGCATGTTCTCCCCGTACCTGTGTGGGTTTTCTCCAGGAACTCCGGTTTCCTCCCACATCCCAAAAAAATGCATGGTAGGTTGATTGGAGACTCTAAATTGCCCGTAGGTGTGAATGTGAGTGCGAATGGTTGTTTATTTATATGTGCCCTGTAATTGGCTGACGACCAGTTCAGGGTGTACCCTGCCTCTCGCCCGAAGATAGCTGGGATAGGCTCCAGCACGCCCGCGACCCACGTGAGGATAAGCGGTACAGAAAATGGATGGAACATAAGACGTATTAATGTTTTCGGGGTTTTTATTTTATTTTTTGTAATATAAGGTTTGGCGCAGGTCCACAATATGTAGTCTTGGGAAGGATTTTAGGATGATAAATCAACAGTAGATGGCCGCTTTGATCAGAGCTTCGTCAGCACGATCAGAGGAATAATACATCCGCTGAGGGCCCATGTGGGGGCGTGGAGAATTGGAGCAGCGTGGTTGAGAGAGAGAAAGAGCGAGCGCGAGACGGTGATCGAGAAGTTACAGCGAAAAAACCTGGATAAATAAATACAGACACCTTACTCTAAAACAGAGTTTTGCTAACACCAAAAAAGGATGACGATGGCTTTCCCCGAAAAAGAAAGGGATGATGCTACGACAACAGACTGCGTGTAACGTTGGTCGCGTTGCGTGTTCCAAGGCAAGTGAGATCGCGACCATATCACGGTCCACTTCCCCCAAAACGTCCACTGCTGAGGGACATTCGGACTCGGATGACAATGAGCCTGATCCGGATTCATCCTTTTCTGGGAGCAGCAGGGCATCCTCCCCTGAGCCCCCAAAAAGTCACGGAAGAGGTAAGAACTTGCTAACTTCAAAGCTAATGTCCATAGCCTGAGCCATGACTCCGTTTACCATTTTTATCATGCAACGTGCACAAATAAGCATGACATTTTGTCCTACAAATGTCCTACACATTTACAAATCATGCATCCTGTAGACAAAAACTTAGATATAGATAACATAGCTAGATTAATTGCTTATATTATTTTTTTTTTTCTGTCGTTCTTTTATTTATAGACAATAGTGCACAAAAATATAATTTTCAGACAATGCAATGTGTGTAATGTTTGAATTTTTTTTTACCTTTCTTCATCGCACTGTAGCAACAACATAAATACTTTGTGGTAATTGTACATATTCTATAACTTGCAGTCAGTGCATCCAGCAGCAGATGCACTCCCACACCTCTTCAAAGGTGGAAAAAGTGTTTTTCCCCACACTGCAGCAATAATATGTTTTATTTTAATGCTAATTGTTTATTTTTTATCATTTACAGGAGGTCCATCAAGGCTGTTCATGGCTGGTCATCTGCTGACTGGGAACCCACAAAAGTCCCACACGCACGCACCCACACATACACACACACACACACACACACACACACACACACACACGCGTTTATAAATTGCTTGTTTTTGTTAGTGGTCAGTATGTTAATATGTATAAGAGCATACAACCAAACACCCGCTGCTGTCAAATCATAAAATCTTTTCTTTTTCTTTGTTCTGAATTTTGTGCACTGTTGGCCTGTATTTTTTTATGTGTTGATTTAAATGTAGGTATGTTACAAAAATTTTGAAAACACCTAATTTTCAAAATATTGGATAGAGGAGTGATACACAAATGAAATGAGCTCTAGATTGTAAGAATCGGATTAAGGATTTGTTGCCACTCTTTATGTCGCAAATTGGCCCAAGTTTTCTTGCCCAGAAATAAATGTAAATCATTAGGAAGTGTGTGACCGAAACATTGACTCTTTGGTAGAAAAATGTCCGTATGTTAGACTTATTATTCCCCCCAAGCTGAGAACAATAGCACACTAGCCAACGACTTGAATACCTTCTACTGCAGATTTGAAAAGGACAGTTTCTTTGGACATCTGTGGTCATGAAGTCCTTTGAACGTCTCGTGCTGGACCACCTCACTAGTGTCACAGGTCCCCTGCTGGACGCCCTGCAGTTTGCCTACCAAGCGAACAGGTCTGCGAATGATGCAGTCAACATGGGACTGGACTTCATCCTAGAACACCTCGACAGTGCAGGGACCTACGCGAGGATCCTGTTCATGGACTTCAGCTCAGCGTTCAACACCATCATCCCTGAACTCCTTTCATCCAAGCTTCTCCAGCTCAGCGTCTCACCTGCCATCTGCCAGTGGATTTACAGCTTTCTGACGGGCAGGACACAGCAGGTCAGGCTGGGGGAGGCATTACCGGCATTACCAGATAACTAGCAACCCTTTACTGCTCAGTGACTTTTTTTTTTTTTTTTTTTGTCAATGTCTTTCTGTCTCCAAAGTGTTCTGTAAATTGACTGTCTGTTGTCATACTAGAGCGGCTCCAACTACCGGAGACAAATTCCTTGTGTGTTTTTGGACATACTTGGCAAATAAAGATGATTCTGATTCTGATTATTAGTTGACACGGAAATGTGATTTTTAAACAGGCCATTTACGATTTTTCAATAGTGGCTTCCGATCGAGCGGGTCAAACTGAGATTTAGATTTACTTCAAACTTCACAGAAAACAAGAATAATAATACTGAGTTACCACCATATAGTTTTTTATCATCTTGGAATTCTATGAACATGATTTTTTTTACGCCGAAATTGAGGAACATTTTCATCTTTGTCAGAACCCCAGAAAATCTCAACTGAATTGAAAATTTCAAAAATTAGGTGGTAAAGGGATTTCCCAAAGACGTAATCTGAAAACAAGTATTACCTGGTGCGAAACAATGAGAAAACGTGGTTTTGGTGGACCTGGAAATTCACGTGCCCGAAATTCGGCACTGCAAAGCAGAAAGAGATTGGCGGACGTTTTTCTGGATTTACTGTTTACCTTAGTGCATTGATTGTGTATAAAGTGTCTCTGGAGTGGTGGATTGATGCTTGTGGTTATATTCTTGGATAATACAGCCCAATCCTCCTTAGGACGTTAAAAATTTCCTTTCCTCTTTCTTCAGGAGATGCTCTATGTCGTCTTAATATTGTCTTTAATAAAAACCCACTTCACCTTAAATCGGTGAGTACTCAAACTACTGTTTTTACGGTAAGCACAGAAATAGCATCCGCCATTCAGCCAGAAATTGGTGTACCAACACAAGAACTAAATATCAACTCAGGTATCGGTACTCAAAAATGTTAACATCAAATTTCAGAATCAATCAACTTTTATTTAATAACTGTTTATTAACCTTATTGTTGTTTATTTGGCATTGTATAATACCACACTCAGGGTTGGCACTGGGTCATGAAACCGCTTACCCAATGTGGCTAAACCGTTTAAAAATCTGCTAGCCACACTTGTCACATCACATGTAGTTATGTGACTAAACCTTTGGCCACACTTAGCCAGTCCTCGTCACTGGGAACCCGATAAGCTTGTAACGATGTGGGCCCAATCAAAACTACCTAGTCATCAATCAGGACTAGGGCTGTACGCTTTGGGAAAATACTCTAATTGGGGTTTGTTTCATTTAAAAAAATGTTTTTTTAACTATTGCGGTTTCGATTTAGCATGCAACATTTGTGGCAAGTTTAAGTTGAGTATGATTCACTAAACACAAGGAGTAAATTATTCTACAGTATGTTATGATGAATTGATATGAATAACAAATCTTTATTTTCCAGCAGCTGGATGGCGGCTCTCTGGAGAATCCACTCTATGACGAATTGAAGCATTTTACGAAGTGGGGGGAAAAAAAATAAACCACTGACACAGCAGAATGAGAGCGTTCAACGTAACTTTTATCAGGAAGGGGTTTTGACATTGACGATTTTGATTCGCCAGTTTGTGTAACGTATTCACTTCGCTACATCCTGTTTCTATTAGCCATTGGCCAGGTGGCGAACAGGCAGCGCGAACACTGCCCACCTAGACATCCTCGTCGTTTTGGGTTGTATTTATCATTGGCCCAACACTGCGTGCGTCTGCAATAAATGTCTGTGTGAAACATGGTCCCAGCATAGCTTTTAGACAGACATGTTTTTCCCCAGCCCTAGTTTTATGCATTACATAGGTTAAAATGAGTCTGTGACATGGTTTAAATTTGACATCTATGGAGTTTATCAATCGAATGCAAAAGGTAATAAACGGCACAAGGCTTACAAACGGCCTGATCAGATTTCTATATGTGACGTAGGTAGTTACTAATTGTTCAAATACATGCCCTTTTAGTGGTTGGTTCCCCCCACTCACCTCAGCCGAATGGCAACACAACATTTCCGGGTTTTAAGCAAGCAAGTCTCATCCACCGCCAAGCCATACAAATACACTCTATAAAGTTTGCATTTTTTTTGTTTTACTTTTTTAAAAACTAATTTATGATGTAACTGTGGCTGAAATAGTGAAGCTTGTCGTCAAAATCTGCGTATGAATGTTCAAAATAAGTGAATGGGAGCGTTGGATGAAACTAACCTCAAAGTATCCTTTTTATTTTCACCCATGTCCTTTCAGCTCACGTTCTCTATTAGTGGCCCAACAATCTCAACACTTTGTGAATTGTTTTGAACAATGAAAATAAGACAACAAAGGATAATGCGACTTCACTATAAACGCACAAGCCTCAAGATGCTGTGATATTGACAAGGGCTAATCAGCGCAAAGTACCCATGCTTCATCTCCCTATCCTGCTGTGAACTCTTTCCTTCACGCAATTCACTAACATGAATTTGAATTTTTCGACTGCTTGTAATTAACTTCACAGTTTCACCTGCACTCAGGGCGCTGCTTGTGGTCAACTTTGTCAAGAAAAATACTCGCTCATTTTATGAGATATCACTCTGAAGAAAAAAAAAACATAGGTTGTAATTCTTGTTAAATCAGGCTTTGTTACAAAAGTAACAATTTCTGTTTCAAAAATCCCACGAAATCATCTGACACATTTGCAGTTAAATAAAAACTGACCATCCATCTTCTTCTTCTCTTTGTGTTTATTCGCGGCTCTTATCTTTTTTGAGGGTTTTTGAAGAACTTACAACTGTTTCTGATATAGCGCCACACCGACGCAATTGCAGTTGGAAAATGACGCTGGGCAGGCAATGTTTTCTTTACGATATCAGAGCTTCTCAGCATGGAGGCGGCCCAGAATTTGGCAGAGGCAGCTGCCTTCAAAATTCATACACGGCGAAAACCCTGTCACAGATGAAATTACAGTACATGATTCACAAAAGCTGCCAAACACGAAACTTATATCTACCCTTAACTTTGCTTTGGGATTGTCCCAATATTTCTTTTTTTCCTGTCAAGCGTTAAAACATTCATATCATACATTTTAGTCTGTGTAATATTTTATGGGGGTCATTACCAACTACAGTAAGTATCAGAGTTTTCAACGTTTTTGTTTAGTTGAGGATTGATAAGAATCATCACAGTGACGCAAACCAACCACTTGGTTTTTCCTCTGCGTGGAAGGCTGGCCGAAACCTGATTTCTTTTCATGCAGATACAAAGAGTGCAGAGAGCAGCTCACTGTGTTTATCCAAAGGCCAGATGTCCCTGCACGCTGCTGACGCCTCCACCTTCACCGCCACATAGATATTGTGTCCTGAATGGGATGTAGTCAATCTTGATTTTCATGTGGATTTGGCTTATCGAGGTCAGCATGTAGCACCTGAACCTACTGTACCTCTTTCTGGGTTCTGGAACATGCATCGTGGTTTGAATGTACAGTATGTACGGCAGGATGGGATGACAGATGAGGATTGCTGTAAAGACATTAAATTAGTATTTATAATTACTTGTTGTGGCGGCACGGTGGACGACTGGTTAGAGCATCAGCCTCACAGTTCTGAGGACCCGGGTTCAATCCCCGGCCCCGACTGTGTGGAGTTTGCATGTTCTCCTCGTGCCTGCGTGGGTTTTCTCCGGGCACTCCGGTTTCCTCCCACATCCCAAAAACATGCATAAATTGGAGACTCTAAATTGCCCGTAGGTGTGCATGTGAGTGCGAATGGTTGTCTGTTTGTATGTGCCCTGCGATTGGCTGGCAACCAGTTCAGGGTGTACCCCGCCTCCTGCCCGATGACAGCTGGGATAGGCTCCAGCACGCCTGCGACCCTAGTGAGGAGAAGCGGCTCAGAAAATGGATGGATCAGAAATGACTTGTTGTGGAGTGTCATGTCTGACAGTAATTTTAAAATCCCATCGACTGGACAAGTCAGGTTCTTTGTTAGGATTAGGATTTTAGGCTATTTTCTTCTGTCAAAATTTGCATGTTTATGTTGGAGAAACCTGCTGCAATGTTTGGTCCAGTTTTTTAGTTTTTGCCCCTTACGTCTGAATAGCAATGTGTTTAAGAAGGCAGTGGTGGTTGTCTTTTTCTCTCATTAATTTGTGCAACCTTTTTGTGCTTGTTTCGTCAGATAAGTAACGAAATCTTGCTAAAGTGCCGACTGGAATGCAGGATTCAGGAAGCTGCACTCCATAAAAAAAATCCATTCCAATTTAATCCCCATCCTTTCCTTGAAATGTCTGCATGACACTTGTAGAATCACCAAAATAAAAGTGTTTCCTGTGTGGAACTCCTGAAAGTAAACTGGGTGATTTGTTTGAAGACTGAAGGGAGCATTGAACCTCTGGAGCGAGCAACCAGCAACGATGCTGGCTGCCATTTGCAGCCCTTTCCTTGCACATATGCGTGAGAACAGCAATCTCTGTACAGGATCAACTGGAACTAAATGTTTTCAAATCAAGATAATATCCCCCTTTGCATTGCCGACATGCTTTAAACTCTCTCGCAGTCTGGCAGATCTCCAAGCTGTGACTGCATTTCCTTACCCCGCCCCTCCCCTCTAATTCTGTTCTGACTCTCTGTGTACCCTAGCGACAGACAACGCTACCGCTCTCAAGAACACTGCACAAGTTGCATATCTAGGGGGCCGTTGAACTGAATTTAAACAAAAATGTGTCTGGGCCATTCATTAACATGACTTCAGCGTTTTTGGTGCCTGAAAACACAAACATGCATATGTTACCTCTAATTGTACATCAGTGAAGGCCATTCAGAGGACAGCTTTGTTTAAGAGGACACGAAATTTGTGTCATGTTTCTTTACACAGTGTCTTTTCCAACTCGTGTCCTTGCATGAATATTACTGTGTTTTCAGCCGTGTTTTCCAAGCACATGTGAACAGGGGATTGTTTTAAAGTCGTGTGTGTCTTGGGTTGTTGTCATGTAAAGATAAACTTGTAAAGACCCAGCAATGGATTCAACATAACAATGACGCACTGGCGTCGGACACTATGAATGCTGCTCATTACCAATGTGACAGCAATGTTTGCCTGGAGTTATATGTGTTCATTTCTCCAATCCCATAATGGCCCATCTTTTGCAAAGACGAAATTGGTGAGAAGAGGGCCTCTCATGGTGTCATATTACACTTGGCTTAAAAAAAGACAAAGTACTGGAAGAAACTTTCCGGCTGCATTTTAAGTACGAGCTTATAGTTGAATATGATACAGGCTTTTTAGTTGGTCAAAGGCAAAACTGACGAGTGGTTGGGGCTGTGTGGTTGGTGGAGGGCTGATCTTTATCTCTGGCCTCACACACACGCAAGGTTTTAGCACTACTCTTGGTCATGTATGGTGATAAACATCAAATTCTAGATTCATGCTTTCCTCTTAACGGGGAACGGAAGTTGTATTAAAATGTTTTGCTTATTTATGTTTTTCACGTAACCCAGTGAACGGTTAGGTTAACTGTAACCCTGACCAATATCCCGCATGTTGCCTGAGGTGGGTGGGTCACTTGACTTGAATCAGACTCACGATACCAATTTTAGGATTTGGGACTTACTTATGATAGACTTGACTTCGACTTGAAACACATGACTTCAGAAGTCCAGCTATCCCAGCTATCTTCTGGCGAGAGGCGGGGTACACCCTGAACTGGTCACCAGCCAATCGCAGGGCACATATAAACAAACAACCATTCGCACTCGCATTCACACCTTTGGGCAATTTAGAGTCTTCAAGTCAGCCTACCGCACATGTTTTGGGGAAGTGGGAGGAAACCGGAGTACCCGGAGAGAACCCACGCAGCACGGGGAGAACATGGAAACTCCACACAGGGGGGGCCGGGTATATATATATATATATATATATATTCGGTCCTCAGAACTGTGAGTCAGATGTGCCAACCAGTCGTTCACCGTGCCGCCATATATATATATAAACTCAATAGTCTCATAGTAATGTTACAAGTAGTTGTGCATTGTAGAGGACTAGGATTTATTACAATTTATGTAAAGTCTCCTGCCTTAACTTATCTTTGAAACACATTTGCTCCATTTGTCTCCATTTGGTAAAACCTTCTCTTCTCTGTCCCGTGTGTGTGTGAGACACAGCATTGTGGATGCATTGCACAGCTTTTACTGCGTGCTGATTGCTGTTACCCCGTGCAGTGACTGTGCACGGGTAACCGATCAGGTGGTGCTGTGGGCAGGACAATGCTGGAAAGAGAAGTCACACACAGAGATGCTCGCTGCCGCTGCATCGGAGCCAAAATAACCCAGTATTAAATTATCGGCTGTCGGCTATCACTAATGAAAGTGATATACTTCCTGTGGTTTCTGATGATATTATTAGTAGTGCATTCAAAGGCTGCAATGCAGGTCTGTGTGGGAAGGTGGGGTGTCCTTCCTTCCCTAATGAGTTGGTGTGACTGGACTGGACGGTCCATTTGGGGAAAGGCCACTTCCAGGGATATTCCCGTAGTGGCCATCCACACCAGGGAAGTTATTTCGTAATTGATTGCTTACAAAAGGACAACAAAAGCTCAACACAGATGCAGGAAGGATGATTGTTTTGTTTTGGGTTTTTTTGTGCATGTGAGACATTTCAATTAGACGCCAGTAAGACGACTATATAGCCTCATGGTTGTGCTAGACAAAAAAAAGTCAAAGACTTGTTTGACGTTTTAATGACTGTACCTCTCCCCTAATAGATCATGCTACACCCAACCCCACTCCATCTCCAATTGGAGGAAATAAAACCTCTGGCTAATATTTTGTTCGCATACATTTAATCCTTTAAACTAGAGAGTCACTCAGTAGAGCCCAGATCTCCGCCAAGGGCTTGCATTCTGAAATATGTGCGTCTGACTTGTTTGAATAAAAATCATGACATACTGTTATACTCCAGCCGTGTAGGTGCCTGTGCTGTGCATTTAAAAGGTTCAAAGGGCCAAAGCTTTTTCAGCACAGCTCCATCTAGATGTGGTAGATCTCTGCCCCCACACGGCCTCCAAGATGGTAGACTGTAACAACAAAAAAGTGTTCAGTCAGTAATCTGCACCAATCTGCACTTCTTTCTCCCATCAGCCTCACTCTTGGACAGAGTCGTGTGGAAATTGTTGATTTAGAACAAATGCCAACTGTTATCAAAAAAACGAAGCATTGTGCTTGGCGAAGGTAATAAACAAAATGATCTCCCAAGTTTTCCATAAACTACAATAGTCTTAAATTGCAGCCTAATGGGAAGCGCCTCAAGTGTACTGAAAAGCAACTCCGCCCATAACAGCGATGTGCTTCAACAATAGTGGCACAAGATGCCAAAGTAAATACGCAGCCGTGAACCTGACTCGTCGCTGGCCTCAATGTGCAAGAGGAAAAGCATTGCAGCATGTGCACTCAAACAGTTTGGAGTCACAACTAGCTCTTAATCAGTTTAAATGTGGTTGGTGATTTGGTTTGTGGTAGGGAAAAATAAGTGGTTTCCTATTACCTTTTGTTCTTTACCTCTTTAAGGACATCCCATGAAAGGGGGGATTACAAGACGAGTTCTGTCTCAAACAAGCCAAGGCACATTTTTTTGCTCTCCTGCCACTGTGTGGATAATCACACAAGCAGTCAACATGTTCAAACTTAGCAACTTAGTTTACTTTAAATTGCAAAACTATGAATACTAAGGCCTCTAAGTATCCCACTTATGATGTTTACCCTTTTTGCTCTTGCAGCGACAATAAAGAAGAGCACCAGCAGTGGATTTCCTGGAGCAAACGGGCCAAATGGCAACAACTTGGCGACCAAAGGCTTCTCTGAAGGAGACCTGCTGCTTCAGGTAATAGACAGTGCCAAGTCCAATTATCCTGGGAAACTAGGTTTATTTTTTCATTTTTTTTAATGTAGCCTTTGCATTCTCTGCTATGTTGGCAAATGTTATTTTAGAGTGTATTTGTGTGTAGCACTATCCACTCACCAGTAGGGTTGTGCATCGAGAATCGATTGGAACCGGGACTAACATTCCAGTTCTCCCGGAATGGTTCAAATAAAAAAAAAATTGGTTCCCAGTTTAAATGCCTACAGTCTGTCGACTCCAACGAAGAAAGTGGCGAAAACCAATGAAGAAGAAAGTGCACGAAGACGTACTTGTGCCCAACCGTGGCGGAGAACAAAATTGTTCCTTAACTTCTTTCAAATAAATGACCAGTCGCCTCAGTGCAACACTTGGAATAAGATTATATTGTGAAAAGGAGGCTTTGTGTATAAGTCTGAGGTGCTACCTCCCGCTCCGAGCCTCAGCCTACACCGCGCGGAACTTAAGTTAAGTCAATTGGGTGAGTGTGAAACAATACAATACATCTATGCCAACATTGAGGCCGCTAACAAGTTGAAAGGTGGGTTGCACTCTTGCACTTTTTAGCATTTATTTTAGTCGTCACCCCAGCGTAAGAGCTGATGACAGACAAAAATAAAATATAAACAGTCGCATTACAAGCTTAACATTAAGCTAAAACTTCAAAGGTCTAACTAGCAACTTAACATCACAACGGATTGGGACAAAATTCACGTAAACGTCTCACAGTATCAGAAACACTAACCTTGTGCTTCATTGGTGGGTAAGTAAAGGAGTCATCGTTTTATCAAACATTCTGTCTGTAAAAAAGGTAGTTAGTTTAATATTTTGGTTACCTTATTTAGCAATATTACATACATGCAAACCAGTCGCGTTTTGGTGAAATTCGCCGTTTTGAACTCAAAATAGGCCATTTATGTGAATCGTACAGATCCGATGAGTTTTTCCTGGGGGTGGTAGCCGTCGCTGTCGTCATCATAGGCTGTTTCGTACTCCTTGAACGCTGGCAGCTAGATCCATTCCACACATCCACCATCCACACACAGATGTAATGTATGACTAATACTCTGTGGCGGACTAATATGCGAAAGCACATCGGCCTGAGGTTCCGCCTGTGCGCTCGGGACCTGCTTTGGAGTCACAGGAGTTGACGACACCAGAAGAAAACACTTCCGCCGCTTCAGCTGTTAAGAAGTAGCGGTACTTTTACTCCGTTTCAATGATCTAAATGTCGCACGCTACTTTTATTAATCAATTATTGCTTATTTATCAACTATTTCGTGCGAGAGACTTCGACTTCCGCATTGGGTGCTGTTTGCGCCAATCCAGTTTTAGCGCGAGTGACGTTTAAGTCTAGTTCACCAATCAAACGACACAAGAAAGTCACATGATCTCACACAATGTCTTCTATTGGGCTTCCCGGGCATTAACACTAGATAAGCCATCCCGGCTGATTATCGTGCCTACGTGGCGGCCATTTTGGGAAGGTCGTTGTTACCATGAAGGCTACGGCTCGCTAATCATCTTCACATTTAGGCGAACAAAAACAAGAGCTTTCATGTATTGTTGTATTTGTCTGGCACTATCTGCCCAAATGTGGATATTTCATCCCACTTATAACTTGAGAAAACACCGTGCAGTAAAAAAAACATTTTATTATTTTTATTTTATTGATGTTCATTACTCACTATTTACTCAGTACTTGAGTAATTATTTCACTGTGCACTTTTTACTCATACTCAGGTAATTTTTTGGAGGAGTACTTTTACTTGAGTCACATTATCGTCAAGTAACAGTTCACTTACTTGAGTAGAATGTTTGGCTACTCTCCCCACCTCTGGAGCGGACATCCTCTATTGCTACGCTTAACGTTTAAGCAACATTTTTTGCTCATCAGATCAGCCAGTGTCGTATTTGTTGCACTGGTCTTTTGTATTTTCGTGTTGAGGTTGTAGTCCCAGCGGAACTGCGAAGCACACGTAACATCGGCGACAAGAGCTGATCTGCAAGTACATCTTGTATTAATTAGGAAACCCACCTACAATTATCTAATTACTTCATGGATGTTCATGTTAAATGTATTAAGAGACGGAGCTATATTAGGGTTTATGTCACAACGCAGAATGAGCTAACTTCAACTTCAGAAATGGCCCCAAAAAAAAAAAAACTTCATATTTTCCTGGAGGATGCATTTGGGATTAGCCTTTGAAGTTGGTAATAGTGAAAAATGACGTGAAGCAGACAATGATTTTAGTCAATTATTTTCGAGAATGAGAGCGCTGAAAGAGGAGGAATGCTATTCATGTGGCACAGCTTGAAACAGGCACCAGGTGCAGGTGGAGATGGGCCTGGCTCAAGCTGGAGGCCAAAACAAAAAAAGCAAAGAAATTAGGCAAATTGAATATATATCTTAGATATGTACATCAACAGGCGGCACGGTGGACGACTGGTTAGAGCGTCAGCCTCACAGTTCTGAGGACCCGGGTTCAATCCCCGGCCCCACCTGTGTGGAGTTTGCATGCTCTCCCCGTGCCTGCGTGGGTTTTCTCCGGTTTCCTCCCACATCCCAAAAACATGCATCAATTGTAGACTCTAAAATTGCCTGTAGGTATGACTGTGCGTGCGAATGGTTGTTTGTTTGTATGTGCCCTGCGATTGGCTGGCAACCAGTTCAGGGTGTACCCCGCCTCCTGCCCGATGATAGCTGGGATAGGCTCCAGCATGCCCGCGACCCTAGTGAGGAGAAGCGGCTCAGAAAATGGATGGATGTACATCAACATGTACTTGAGCGGTGTCAATAAATGTTTTTCTGCTTGAAGTCTTCCAGATTGCTTAATTCATGTTAAAATCCCCAAAATTGCAGGGGCCCGGTGATCCCCTAAGAAGCCCCTACAATGTTTTTTTTTTTTTTTGGTCTGTCACCTTTTTCATGCCTTTGGTGTTTGCATGTATGATCAAAGGCAATCGTAATCTTTGAATGTATTGTTAAATAAATACTTCTTCGACAGTGTTAGTAAAAACTGAGTGTTATATTTGTAAAGGCAGAATTATCTGGATATAATAGGATATATCCAGAAACAACTGTAACTTGAAACTTTAGTGTGACTACTTGTTCACACGGCAGGCGCTGAATGGCTTTGTGCTGGTGGTCACATCCGAGGGGTCCGTGTTCTACACGTCGCCCACCATCAAGGAGTACCTGGGCTTCCAGCAGGTGAATGTGGCTCTTGAACCTTTTTTTCTTTTTAAAAAAATCTTCCCTGTTCAGCTGCATGGCCATGCAGAATGGTGGATTTTTATGCCTTTTGTGCTGGAACATTTTTGCTGTGCAACAGGGGAGTTTGAAATACTGCCTCTGCTTATATTTTAATTACTCTGATGTTTATTGAAAATGCAGCCAAGAGAAAAAGGTTTTAGGGAGGGGACAGAGAGAGAGACAGAATGGATAAAGGGAATAGGGGTGCGAACCACAGCAGAACAATAGTCTAGATATTTGACCACATGTAACAGTACAAAAGTCAAATCGTTTTCTTATTTGTGGACGGGGGCGGGTGGACCTGGTGAGGACACACAACAACTAACCAACAGAGCAAGATGAGAGAGGACAGAAAAAGGCAGGGCAGGACAGCATGTGGGAAATGAGGCCCCAGGAGTCAGGTCAAAAGAAATGTGAATACCCACTACCCACCCTAATACTGTGGTTACCTGGGGCCTCATGTACAAAGACTTGCCTGTATTCCTTACTGAAACATGGCGTACGCTCAAATCCAGAAAACGTTGTACGCACAAAAATATCCAGATGTATGAATCTGTGCGTCCGCATAAATCCAAGCACATTTCCTTCGTATATCCCAATCAACGTAGAATTGAGCGCACCTTTGAGTAGCTGAGCCCTCCCTATCCTGTATGCAAATCATATTTAAAGGAACCCTGCACCTGAGATCTCGGGATCTCTCTGCATGATCAGAAAAAAAGGAAATTGAGCAAGGTAATGAAGAAAAATATTTTTTCTGAATGTGAAGTTGGTCAATGAAGTGGAGGTGCGCAAGAAAATCCTCTTTGGCACGCTCTCCTCCGGCGTGAACAAGCGAAACAGAAGCGAATGGGACAGCGTGTGTGGGGCTGTCAATGCTGAGGGGTCAGAACAGCGCACACGCTGAACTGAAAAAGAAGTGGTCAGACATAAAGGTGGATGTGAAGCTGAGGACAGCTGCCCACCGCCAAAGTGTGCCCAAAACAGGCGGAGGAATCGGCACCGAGGGCTTCATCCTGTTTGAGGAGAGAGTCGGTGCAATCATGGGCGACACTGCTCTCTCAGGGGTGGTGGGAGCACATGTGGCTGACTCTGATCACCTCACAAGGTAAATACCATGTATTTTTATAACTCACAACAAATGTGTTCATCCAGTAATTTACACTCAGCCCTATGAGATTAAGGTTAATCCGTAAATGTTGTATGTATGGTATTTGTATAAAATCTTTTGAATTCAAAGCACATGAGGATATCGAAAACTGTGACTCCTGTTTGATTACTCAATTCATTATTTTAATACACAGGAGAGGACACGCAGTCGCAGCCACGTGCTACATGTTCGGGGATTCGTCCATTGTCCCCGGTGTCTCTAGTGTCACAGATACAGAGGATTCCTCCAGCGTCACTCACTGAAAAAAAAAAAAAAAAAAAAAAAAAAAAAAAAAAAGAGTCCTTTGAATGTCCTTAATTTGAACATGGACATCGGTTGCACATGATTAAAATGGGTTAAAATGACATAATTTACCCCTCCTAAAAAAAAATTCATTTTAACAGATTTCAATCATATCCAACCATTGTAAATGTTCAAATTCAATTCAAAGGATTATTTTTTTCAGTGCTGGCATCACTGGTGTCACATACGCGGAGGTTTCGTCCACCGTTCCTTTGCGTCTCCTCCGGCATCCCCGACGCAATTGCACTCCAACAACCGGCTGCTGCTGCCCGCCCGACTGGCCATGTCCTCACCTGTGCTGTGCTGGAGTTACGAGATTGTAAGGGCAATAGGCGGCATAAATAAACCAGCTTGATCAATTTATAGGTGTCCTCACACAATCAGTGATTCATTAAATACACTGGTCAACAAGTGAATTCCGAGTCCTTGCTTCTTTTACATTGATGAAATCAAATGTTGTCGGGCATTAATTGTTCATCAGTGCTCATGTGTCTCTGATGTGCAGATTTATTATAAACAGTTTCCAGCATCTCCTTTAATTGTCGCCAGACCACCAACTGCTGCAGAAACGTGCGTACGCCTGCACATTTCCACGGTCATTTCACTCTTGATACATCTGAACTTTGCCGTGAAAAAGAACATACGCCACGTTTTTGTGCATATGCACCTTTTGTACATTAGGCCCCAGGGCCCCGACTGGCAATCATTATCCCGGTCCCGTGATCGTGTGTGGTGGGGTGTCGTGCATTAAAATTGGGGAGACTGGTGGGGGTGAGGCGAGATGGTCATGAGGCAATGATGATCCGCAACTGTCACACCCACCCAGCCAGCTCCCCAAAGCATGTGCGAATGTATGTGGAGCATTAAACATTTGCGGGGGAAAGGCAAGGCGGGCCAGGGAGCAGGCCGGAGTGCAAGAACACTTGGCAGAGTGTCCTCTTGAGCCCGACACTGCCCTACCCCCACTGATAGGTGTATGATGCATTCAAGCTGGAGGACCGGCAAGGCAGAGAAGGGGGGCTACCAGACCGAAGGCCAGCACAGATGTGCCAGGACCCGGCCCGACGTCCGCCTCATCATGCCTCGTGCCAGCCCCCCAAGGGACCCTGAATGAGATGTGAATGTGCCCAATGTGTGAAATATGTAGTGTGATTAATAAAAATCTGCTGTCTGTGAAGTAAAAAGCTAGACTCCTGCGGGCCCAAGCCCATGGAGAAACACGGATCAGCCCCTCCCACCCCACAGCTAATCTCCCCAGCCATCACCACCACCCAACCACCAGAACAGGCCACAGAAGGCAGGCCCGACCATGGCGGGAGGCGGCAACACCTTACCATAGGCCCCGAAGTCTGCGAGAGTGGGGAAATGACCATGGCAGAGCGCCCCAGGAGAGGGAAGAGGAGGACACAGCCCCGGGGTGGACCTGGAGACCAGGACGAGGCCCCTGGAGTGGGGCCAACAGGCACCTCCCCAGCAACCAGGCACCGAGAGCAGCCCCGGGACCGGCCCCTCCCAGGAAGGCAACACAGACAAAACTCGACCCAAGAAGAGGAGGGGGAAAGAGGCCCACACCGCAGATCCGGAGACAGAAGGCAAGGGGTTCAAGTACATGCAAGTGACCCTATGGCGTGCGCAGGAGTCTAAAATGAGAAAAGATATGATTTGGTCCCATTACATTATTTACATTACACATTACATTTCTGTATGACATTCTTTCCCAGGCAGACAAGAATCAAGCTTCATCATTTTAATGAAAGGTGACCAGTTTTTCTTAGTTATCCATTTGGTTATTACGCTTAGCAGAGATATTTTCTAGTTTTACAGTATATACTCTATGACAAGATTTTGCAATTGGTTAATGTTGATCGTTTGTTTATCTTTCCAGTTTAACAGGTTTTTTATAGCGATTGCGATTACTAATATTGGTAGAGCAAGTTTATTAGGATGATCGATACCTTTTACATCACCTGATAAAGATTAGGAGAAATTGGAATACTACAGTTCAAAACTGAAGAGAGTTTCTTTGCAACTAGTGACCAGAACTGCTGTGCAGGTGTACAGTCCCAAAGAACGCGTCTGGAATGTTTTCAGTACAATGTTTGATTTTGAATAGCCTATTTTATGCATACTGTATTGTGTAATGTGTGATATATGGAGTACTTTAAACTGGATTAGCTGCAAATTGTTTTTTTGTCATTGAGAATGTATTTCTGCAGATTTGCGTCCAGTATTCATTGTCAGTTGGGACTGAGGGGTCTTTTTCCCATTTTGTGATAAGTGTATTGAATTAGTACTTAAGATTAATTTGTTTTTGTTTATTTTGTGAGAGTAGTCCAACTATTTCAGGAACAAAAACGCGTAGTTCTAATTCATTCACGCGTGTTAAATCTTTTGGGGCACGCTAGTCTCACTTTATAGTATTGAAGAAAGTTACCACCTCTAATTTGAAATAAGATTTCACAGGACATTAATGCATTATTCTTGAATCTGTGATGTCGGAGGTCAATTCCACTTTGTTCCCATGTGCTGCAGTAAAGGGGTATTTTGCTCATATCAAAATCGGGATTGTGTCAGATTAGGGAGGTATGACCCGGTGCTGACTGAGATTGTGTGGTTTCTCGACTTTTCCACCAAGCTGATAAAGTGGCTGCAATAATCGGATTTTTAAAACAATTGTGGCATTTGAGACCTGTGCTGATAATGGGAGGTCTGAAATTTTAGTGCTATTGCAGTCTATATGTTCTAGTTCCAGCCAAGATTGTTGTTCAACCATTGAATGAGGTACTGTATTTGGCTAGCTAAGTAATACTGTTTGAAATTGGGTGCGCCAAGTCCCTGTTCTGTTTTACTTTTTCTGATAGGCTAATTGTTTTTTTCTTATTTTTACAGTACAAATTTTAAATGGAAGAGTCTAGCATTTGGAACCACTTTAATGTGGGTTTGCATGATGGTATCATTGAAAAATAGTTAATTTAAGGTAACGTTTTCATTTTCACGGTAGCTATACACCCTAAAAGTGAGATCGGTAAACTGTTCCAACATTTTAAATCACTTTTTTTTCCCAATAGACGTATGTGATTTAGATTTAACTCTGTACGTTTTGACATATTAATAACTAGATATTTGATATTCGCTGTCGGAGTAGGAAAGTTTGGATTTTGCTCTGCAGGATTCCATGAGTTAGTCATTATAGGGAGTATTGTTGATTTTAACCAATTGATAGCATATTCTGATAATTGCTAAAATGTCTTAATGAGGTTCAAAACTGTTTGATGTGATGACTTGGATTCTTGTCAATAAAGCATATCATCGGTGTATAGCTTGAGGGATATTTCGGTTATTGATAAAAGTTTCAATGTCGTTTTTAGTCAGCTTATTGTGAGATGACTAAGCTACTGTAGTAGTTGTAGAACATATCCTGTGGTGATTGAGTAAATTTGCCATTTGAATCTCATATTGTTGTAATCAGTGTTTTTTTCTTTGTTACGTTGAAGTTGGTTTGCGAGAAATATTCCTGATTTATTATTGTGCTCCTCTTGAACCTTTTTAGCGCACTATGGAATTAAGTAGACTGTCACTGACATGGTCTTCCCTCGCATAGTCCGACGTGGTCCACCAGAGCGTGTTCGAGCTCATCCACACAGACGACCGCGCTACATTCAGGCAGAACCTCCACTTTGCTCTAAACCCACCTGACACATGTGGAGAAGGTACGTAGCCTTGGATCTCTCAACATTCTCAGGCACAGGATTTTGCACCACAACGCCATTCTAAGTTTAAAAAAAAAAAATCTGATGCAATTTTAATTGGAGTTCTTCAGGAAAATGTTTAGAGTACATTTTAAAGTCAAGTATAATTCATAACTGTCTCATAACACTGACCTCAACAAATGTGGATGAATAGACCAAAATAATTGCACAGACACTATCTTGTTCAAAGAAGTTTGGAAGCTGCTATAGCTCCAAAGGGGGGACAGCTCTCTTTCTTCACATTTCACTAACTGTAGGTGGACTGTTTCCCCAGCACTTTTATCGTGGACTTTATTTTGGATGACAATACTCCAACATCCATGCTAAGTAGCAACCAGTCAATTTAAAATGGGGTTCCTTAGGAAAATGTTTGAGGTCCATTAGTTTTCTATAAAGGTGGAACCTCCCGCAAGTTAAAAAAATAAATAAATACATTTAAAGGCAAATAATTGCAGAAATGTTAGTGACCTCCAAAAACGCTATGAAAAAAACCTGCCATAGACACAGAAGCGTGGAAGCTCGTATAGCGGCAAAGGAAGGAGCTCCACATTTTCTTCACTTTTCACTTCCAGTAGGTGGTATCTAAATACTTTGGTGTCTATGTACAGTTGTGGAATGTAGTATAATGGTCCTGAGGGGTAATATCAGTTCCTAGGTGCCAAAAGTCCATGGTGGACTTCATGTAACCCCGATTTGAAGCGGTTTTCAAAAACGGTGCTTATACAACCAAATATTAGTTGAGTAATTGACAGTTTTACAGTATGCAATAAATGCTTGGAATTTGTAAAGTACAGCCTTATATTCATTTTTCTTTACTTTTTGTAAACCATTAACACATTTGATAATTTTGAGGGTGTTCAAATAGAAATGTACGGCATTTGTGTGTATGGAATGAATAGCTACAATAAGGATTTTGAGCTTTACTCACTGTACTATGAAATGACTGGTGCGGGCTTCTCGTGTTATCAGGCCTGGAGGGATGCATGAGCACAGAGTTCTACAACCCTGATCAACTTCCTCCAGAGAACTCGTCTTTCCTAGAGAGAAGTTTTGTGTGTCGCTTCCGTTGCCTCCTGGACAACTCGTCTGGCTTTTTAGTGAGAAACAGTATCACATACATATGTCCTAAAAATTTGCTTCATTTAATTGTACAGTTTTTTCCTGTCATCTATGCGCCAGGCTCTCAAGTTCCAGGGACGACTCAAGTACCTGCATGGCCAAAGCGTCGTCAGGGACAACGGGTCCCACGGCAAATCGCAGCTCGCACTCTTCGCCATCGCCACGCCCGTGCAGTCACCGTCCATTGTGGAGATCCGCTCCAAAATGTTGCTCTTTCAGACAAAGCACAAGTTGGACTTCACACCTCTTGGTGTCGACAACAGGTGAAACAGAAAGCTTCGATCTCCCACCTTTTTTTTTTTTTTCATGCGCCCTCTGTCACGTTTGTGCAGGTTGGAGTCAAAACTTGGAGGACCCAAGTGCAGGGAAGCAGGGAGGACAGGCAGGAGTGCAGAAATTACAAAAAAAAATTATTTACAAAAACGGGCAACCAAGGCACATGGAAGAAAAAAAAAAGTCCCAAAACCAATAAAGTAACAAAGAAACACTTTAGTAAACTCAAAACAGGAAACAAGACTTAACTAGTGATATAAATTAGTGAAACAACTAATGATGACAATGAACCGACAAGCACTGAAAGAAACCAGGGAACTAAATACAAACAAATTGATGAGACGAGGAACACCTTGACAAGACGAGTGGCTGGAGGGAGCTGATTGGTTGACATTAGTTGGGTGGCGGCCGCAGCCGCCAGGGAACAGGAACGGGAGCCTGCCGTGGAGCAGGAACGGAATCTGCAGTTGCTTCCTCAGTCTGCCACCATAGAGGTGTGGGAACACAGCAAACAAGAGGGGCAGAGGGCACAGGAACTCGGGAAGGTGAACTAGGAAACACGGGTGGTACGAGACGAGGCGATGAAATAGACATGGAACGAGGTGACTTGGGGGCAGGTTTGGACAGAGGTGACTTTAGAGCCGTGGAATGAGGTGTGGAAACTGGTGAAAAATGTTGTGACTTTGAAACCGTGTGGGGGAAACAGGTGAAAAGGACAGACGAAAGAACGATATGGCTTACTGGCGGAGGGCAGGTTTGGTCAGCAGGCTGAGGGCGCTGGGAGGCAGACTGGCGGCGTTCGGGGCGACGCCGTGTGTTTCCTTATGGGTCCTTTTGTGCTCGGTTCATTCTGTCACGTTCGGGCTTTCACGGTGTTATAAGGGAAGTCAAAACGCAGAGGACCCAAGTGCAGGGAAGCAGGGAGGCAAGGCAGAAGTGCAGGAATTTAAAAATTGGAATTTCCCCAAAAAAAGGTAAACAAGTTGGAAAAATCCAACTAAACAAAGTCCCAAAACCAATAATCAAAGTAACAAAGAAACACTTAAGTAAACCCAAAACAAGAAACAAGACTTCACTAGTGATATAACTTAGTGAAATAACTGACGACATGGACAATGAACCAACAAGCATTGAAAGAAACCAGGGAACTAAATACAAACAAATTGACGATACAACGAAGAACACCTGGACAAGCCACAAGTGGCTGGAGGGAGCTGACTGGTTGACACAAGGTAGAGGGTTAACGAGAACACGTGGACACAAGAACTAAATGAGCACAAGACATGAACAAAATGGGACACAGGAAAACATGAAACAAAACTAAGTATAATGTAAACTAAAATACAGACCATGACACCCTCTGTGAAATTGTGTGATCTCGTGTCTTTCTCTGTAGGGGGAAGATTATTTTGGGCTACTCGGAGACAGAGCTGTGCATGAAAGGCTCCGGCTACCAGTTCATCCACGCCGCTGACATGATGTATTGTGCAGACAATCATTTGCGCAGTATGTCAATTTCGCTACTTGAATTAAAAAACTCGTCAACTCCTTCCACTGCTAACTACAGAACACTGTGTACGTGTGTGTGTGTGTGTCCGTGCGTTTCACAGTGATAAAAACTGGAGACAGCGGCCTGACGACTTTCCGTCTCCTGAGTAAGTCAGGAAGCTGGGTTTGGGTCAAAGCCAACGCCAAGCTGATCTACAAAGGAGGAAGACCTGACTTCATCATCGCCTATCAGCGAGCTTTAGTGTGAGTGTTGCACTCCTAAATAGTTATACTCCTATTAACTAGTATACAGTGGAACATCAAAAAAAAAAAAAAAATACATTTGTTTTATGTATTTTTTGTTTTACCTCCCAGTACCTCCAGTTTCTTCAGATTTTGAAATAATGGGAATAGAACAAACTGTTGCCATAATAAAACCAACATTTTTTACAGAGTCATCTGTTAAGTAATATTACCTCAGCCAAATGTTACGGAACCTTCTGTATTTCGTTACGGAACTCACTGAACGTTGACTCGGTACGGCCGAAACACTGACTGTTCCAGATATTGGGAGGAAAAAAAAATCTAGCCTCTGACATTACCAGCGCGTCCACATTGAACAGCTGCTTGATGCATGCTATTTTATTACGTACCCCAGCTGCCAAGCCATGGAGGCAAAAGTTCTCTTTGGGTCTGGAGTCAATACATTTTAAGCCACTGATCATCGTCTCCATGGTAGTGAATAAGATACACTTCTTACAATGCTTCTTACAAAAGTGTCACAAAGGGAGGACGAGAAATTGATAGGTGAAGACTATGTCAAAGCTATGCTAATTGCTAAGCTACCGTTACAAGCAGTCCCAAAACATAGAAATCATTTATTTGGTGAAACAATACACTTGTCACATAGGTCTGGCTGGCACCGCGTTTTTGCGGAGAATAACCAACTTTTAACAACAAAATAATAGGCTTTACATGATCAGGACTTTTGGGGTTTAGAAAAACGATAACTGATCACCAATCCGATCACAAGATGTGTCCATTTAAATGACTTGTTCATTTACTGTTTATACTTGTGTACTGTATACTGAGTATTTTCAAATGTATTCTCTAATCAGGTCATGTATTCTAGTCAGTCAGGTCAAACCAACATTACAACATGACAGAAAAAAATTAATTAATTGAGTTACTTTTGTGTAATTAAATTACTTCACACACACCGAAACTTTAGAGCATGATTCAACAGAACGCCGGCATGTTTACGTACAACCGTTTGTGCTAGCACTAGCTTGCTAGGCTACATAACGTTTTGGTGCCTGCTTGCGAGCCGTATCGTATTAAAAGTATGTGAACATACCTCAAGCAATCCTTGAATGAAAGTCCTCTCCCGAGCACTGTTGACCACCAGCACACGTTTTTCCCCATTTTGTTCTTATAATATACACGCCGTGATTTATTGTTGTTGTCATCGCCATGGCAGCGAGTGTATCCGGTCATCTTTGAGTTGACAAGATAAGCCCAGTGATCGTAAAAGACGGGATGCTGTGGCATCGGAATACAAGATTTTATCGTGAAAATCGTGAAAGACCAAATTTGTCTTGTCTGATCCACGCATTACGTGTTGTCTGTCTCAGACGTGTTGTCTGTCCCACACTGCCGACATGTTTATTTTTTTTTTTCTTTAAATAACTTTACTGGTTGTCAGATATGTAGAGTACTATGTCAAAAGACATGCGACAAGGATTAAAATAAACTAGCTTTTTGATTCAGCTATACTGTACACGATGGCAATGCAGAGTAAATGTCTTTCGCAGAGCCGATCAATTATGTCATTGATCATATCGGCAAATTATGACATTAAAGCCGAGCAGCATAAAGTGCTAATTATCGGCCGATACCGATCAAGCTGTCCAGATCGGTGTAAAGTCTACAAAATAACAGGCCAATTAATCCGTGTTTAGAGATATAAATAGAAAATAATACACGTCTGAACCGGAAATGAATTAGTACGTCACTGCACACGTCACTTCAGAATGTGGGCAGGTTAAAAGTACGTTATTTTTACTAATAAATATTTATGATATAAGGTAAGATAACCTTTATTAGTCCCACAATAGTAAGATTCGCATCATTTTAGCAGTAATTGTGGATATAGGAAATATAAATATGAGCCGTAATTTCTCGTGTATAATGCGTATTCCCCCCCCCCCCCCCCAAAATTGTCAAAAGTCAATAGTGCGCATTATAAATAGGTATAGGGGCAAATGGGAAAAAACTTTCACATTTTATAAATGAATGCTCCTATCTAGTGGTTATGAAAAAGCTGTACACTTTCATTCCAAAATGCCACCGCCACCTAGTGGTTATAAAAAAGGTGTAGCCTACACTTTCATTCCAATATAACAGGGGTACGTACGTATGACTGCATATATGTACAGTTGTGCTCATAAGTTTACATACCCTGGCAGAATTTGTGAAATATTGTTTTTTTTCTTTAATGACAGATGACTGAACAACAACCATCATTAATTTCTCTGTGGTTATGTTTTGTTGAATGATAATGCTTTTCTGAAATGCTTGACCATTTAATTTGAATCCCATTAAAATAAAATTAAATGTGTTTCGCCTGGTCCTTGATGTTTTTTTCAAATTGTACCCATCTTACAAATTCTGCCTGGGTAATCAAACAGGAGCACAACTGTGTGTTTTCTATCCATCCATCCATCCATTTTCTGAGCCACTTCTCCTCACTAGGGTCGCGGGCGTGCTGGAGCCTATCCCAGCTGTCATCGGGCAGGAGGCGGGGTACACCCTGAACTGGTTGCCAGCCAATCGCAGGGCACATACAAACAAACAACCATCCGCACTCACATTCACACCTACAGGCAATTTTGAGTCTCCAATTAATGCATGTTTTTGGGATGTGGGAGGAAACCGGAGTGCCCGGAGAAAACCCACGTAGGCACTGGGAGAACATGCAAACTCCACACAGGGGGGGCCGGGGATTGAATCCGGGTCCTCAGAACTGTGAGGCTGACGCTCTAATCAGTCGGCCACCGTGCCGCCTGTGTGTTTTCTAATTTAAAAAATACAAGTAGGGCTGTGAATTTCAAAATACGAGCCAGGTCAATAAAAAAGAAAGTATTACGTGTTCAAATAAAGTGCTGAACTTCAGAATAATTCTTTGAAAAAAACTAACAAAATACAGATAATACGTCATGTTTTGATCATATGGTAGATGCAAAATAATGCATTGTAAAAATGCATTACACATAGGTAGAAGGGTTTTCCAGAATGTTGAGGTCAACTTTGGGGGTGCATATGATACATGGGTGCGAATTATACACGAGAAATTACGGTAATATAAATAGCATGCAAGAGAAGATGTAAAATTTCTTCTTACATGTACTTGTACGCGTACAAGAAATACATTGCACAAAATAGAAACAAAAATTATTGTCCATACATAAACTATCCACTTAAGTCTATCAGCAATGTTATTTGTTTGTTTGCAAAATAGTGCGGAGTTTTAATTTTGATGTTTGAGACCTGATTAATCTGTTTTAACGAACTTTTTATTTATTTTTTGTTTTTTTTTGTTACCAGGGTTGAAAACAGAATCAACAAAGGTGAATAATCCATAGACACAAATATTTTGATAATGGAATGTCCAAATCTCATATACTGTACTGGTACTTTGATTCAGGCTGCAACTACGACCACCATTACAAGGTTGATGTAATAAAAACATTAAAATGACAAATATTGAGGCCATAATTTATTAACTATTATGACTGTCGCACGGAAATGTTCTTGACAACATTTTTAAAATATGGAAATTCAGACAAATGTGGACAAATTGTTCTGGAAGTGAATATTTATAGGTTGGCAGCTCTGTACTTGACTCATACAGGTGTAAAAACAAGTTAACCATTGCTAAAATATTACAGATGTATGTATTGTTGAGACCACTCAACAAAAAAAAAAACACTTGCTCGGAGTTAATCGTTTGATACTTTCCGAACTGAGCTCTTACTGTATATGCTCCTACAGTTGATATAAAAAGTCTCCATACCACTCTTCAAATGCCACTGGGTTTTTGTGTAAAAAGTTTGCCCATTCAAGACTTTTTCCACCTTTACTGTGACTTATAACTTCCATCCATCCATTTTCTACACCGCTTATCCTCACAATGGTTGCGGGCGTGCTGGAGCCTATCCCAGCTAACTACAAGCAGGAGGCGGGGTACACCCTGGACTGGTCGCCAGCCAATCACAGGGTACATATAAACAAACAACCATTCGCACGCACAAGTGTGTACACTCTTACAACTGGGGATGTGGGTGTGTTCAGAATGGACTACGTGCACCAAGTTGTGAGATACTTAGTTTCTGGTTAACTTCATTCACAACAGCGGGAAAATGAACAGACAGAAAAACTGAAGAACTTTCAACTGCCTTAAAAATGGGTAAATATAACAGGTAATGTGTTTGGGATACATTTCAGCTCCAGAAAATGGTGGGTGGCTCAAATGAGCATTGCTGTGTGCTACTTTGTACCGGCTCGATTCGCTGTAATAGCAAAATTCCATCATTTTCCTTCAGACCTTAAGACACGCTATGGAAGCGAAATTAGGAGGGAGTATGTAGTAGACATTTTCGGAAAAGATCACATTCATTCTACTGCTAAGGATAGACATGTTTTAATTACAAATGCCGTACTATCAATGTTGTGACAGCATTTTTCTTTCTTTCTTTTCCATGTTTGGGCTAAGCAGTGAGGGGGTAAGACAGAAGCCTTATTTTTCAAAGAAAAACATGCAAGCCCCGCTAAATTTAGCAGAAACACATTTGAAATCTCCCAAATGCGTGTGAAAACGTGTTATGGTCCCAAGAAATCAAAAGTTGAACTTTTTCGCCATAATTTCAAAAGGTATGTTTGGCGCAAACACCACATTGCTCATCAACAAAAGAGCATCACATTTACAGTGAAGAATTGTGGTGGCAGCATCATGCTGTGGGGCTGTTTTTGTTTGTTTGTTTGTCAAGGTGGAGGGAATTATGAACAGTTCCAAACACCAGTCAGTGTTAGGACAAAACCTTCAGGCTACTGCTAGCAGGCAAAAAAATAAAATAAAAAATCTCAGGAAAAGCCCACTAGAAAATCAACATTGTGCTGACAGTTTGTTTATGATGAGGTTTCATTTTAGATCATGTTTTCCTAAATGTCGTTGACGTCTGCTTTGCGTGTTCCAGAAACGCTGAGGGTGAGGAGTACCTCCGCCAAAGGAGGATGCAGCTGCCCTTCAGCTTCACCACGGGTGAGGCGGTGCTTTACAACGCTGCCACAACCATGGACCTCACACAGACGCAGTTCAACAAAAAGTTCAACAATAACGATGACATGGACACCAGCAAGGGCACACATTTGCCCCGCTCGCTACTGGACTGCTTCCTTAGGCAGGACGAATCTGCCTACAGGCTGACGCCTGAGGTGCCCTTTCCCGTGGATCAGATCTTTGTGGACAGTCGAGCGCTGGTGAGCGTGCCTAGTGACGCTTGGCAGGAAACAGGCGTGGCAGCCACTTCCAGCGCCCCCAGCGTGGTGAAGGAGGAGGCCAAGCAGTCGGTGATGGCCGTGATCGACGGCCTACAGGAGATGGCGCAGAAGGGTGACTTCTGCGGCGCCCTGGAGGACCTGGGGGTGGACGATTCTGAGCTGATGCAGTGGGAGGAGTCTATCAAGCGATTGGGTCAGGATGGCGACCAGCAGGACAGCGTGCGGTCTGAGCTGGACAATGTCCTCATTGGCGAGATATTCGACCACATTGATTCGGTTTTGTTCAAGGAGAATGGTGAAGAGTGCCCTGCCACCTGCCTGAAACAGGACACCTTCATGCAGGCATCGCAGCAGTTCCCGACACCGTCCCAGGGTGGGATTTTCCCTCAAACAAACAGCTTCTACGCTCCGGAGAAAGGGCTCCGACATGTAAACTCCGGGCAAATCTTAGTGGGATCTGCTCCAGCATTCAATAGCGCCCAGAAACCTTCCCACTGTGGATCCCTGCCGGGTCCCACGAATGGGAACGAAGCTCCTATTCAGCAGCTACAACTTCAGGACATTTTCAGCCCAGAAATAGAACTCCCAGAACTTATTGTGCCTGATTCTTCCACTGCTCCGGTCCACTTTGCAGGCTTTGGACAGCAGCAACAGCAGTCGATTCAATGTCATCAGAATAACATCTACTCTGTGACCCCACCCACGATTCCTTGCAATAACTTTAACACCCCCAATGATTTCATCCCTGAGCCTCCAACTTGTCCTCCTCCGTGGTCGCAGGGCCAGTACAAGCTGCCCCATGCAGCCGTCACGCAAAGCGGTCCGGTTCTGGAAACCCAAACATTCCCACGTGCTGGCCCCTGGCCAAGGGGGGTTGTCAACGGGCTAGACCACACACAGCAAGGCGGGCTGGCGTGCGTCCAGGCAGCCAATCACAGCAGCTGCATGTACGTGCAGCCCCTGACACTCTCGCAGTCGTCCCACCAGAGGGGAATGTGCCTGGACCAGAGTTCCCCGCAGGGTAACTGCCACATCCAACGGGGTGGCAGTCATCCTGTGGTGGGTTCGTCAGCCATCAGCCAGGAGAACGCCAACATCAGTCCGATGACGACGCCGTCCAACATGTCAACGTCGCACCTTCAATGCTACCAGGAATGATATGGGCAGGTACAAATACATGTTATTTGTTGTTAGTTAGTTAGCTAGCATATTTTGGTGCAAATCCAGAAAAAGCCTGATACATGTACAACTCCAATTCCAATGAAATTGGGACGTTGTATTAAACATAATAAAAAACAGAATACAAGGATTTCCAAATCATGTTCGACCTATATTTAATTGAATACACTACAAAGACATTTAATGTTCAAACTGATAAACTTTGTTTTTAGCAAATAATCCTTAACTTAAATTTTATGGCTGCAACACGTTCCATAAAAGCTGGGACAGGGTCACCTTTTCTTTTAACAACATTCAATAAACGTTTGGGAACTGAGGACACTAATTGTTGAAGCTTTGTAGGTGGAATTCTTTCCCATTTTTGCTTGATGTACAGCTTCAGCTGTTCAACAGTCCGGGAGTTACGCTTCATAATGCGCCACACATTTTCAATGGGAGACAGGCTTGGACTCCAGGCAGGCCAGTCTAGTACCTGCACTCTTTTACTACGAAGCCACGCTGTTGTAACACGTGCAGAACGTGGTTTGGCATTGTCTTGCTGAAATAAGCAGGGGTGTCCATGAAAAAGACATTGCTTGGATGGCAGCATATGTTTCTCCAAAACCTGTATGTGCCTTTCAACATAAATGGTGCCTTCGCAGATGTGTAAGTTACCAATGCCATTGGCACTAACAGCCCCATACCATCACAGATGCTGGCTTTTGAACTTTGCGTCCATAACAGTCCAGATGGTTCTTTTCCTCTTTGGCCCGGAGGACACGACGTCCACAATTTCTAAAAACAATTTGAAATGAGGACTCGTCGGACCACAGAACACTTTTCCACTTTCCATCAGTCCATCTTAAATGAGCTAGGGCCCAGAGAAGCTTTCAAGTTGCACTTACGGATGTAGCGCCAAACTGTATTTACTGACATTGGTTTTCTGAAGTGTTCCTGAGCCCATCTGGTGATATCCTTTACACATTGATGTCGGTTTTTGATGCAGTGCCGCCTGAGGGATCGTTGGTCACGGGCATTCAATGTTGGTTTTCGGCCTTGCCACTTACATGCAGTGATTTCTCCAGATTCTCGGAACCTTTTGATGATATTATGGACCGTAGATGATGAAATCCCTAAATTCCTTGCAATTGTACATTGAGGAACATTGTCCTTAAACTGTTCGACTTTTTCTCGCGTACTTGTTCACCAAGAGGTGAACCTTGCCCCATCTTTGCTTGTGAATGACTGAGCAATTCAGGGAAGCTCCTTTTATACCCAATCACGGCACCCACCTGTTCACCTGTGGGATGTTCCAAACAGGTGTTTGATGAGCATCTTTTTTTGCCACCTGTCCCAGCTTTTTTGGAACGTGTTGTAGCCATAAAATTCTAAGTTAATGACTATTTTCTAAAAACAATCAAGTTTATCAGTTTGAACATTAAATATATTGTCTTTGTAGTGTATTCAATTAAATATAGGTCGAACATGATTTACAAATCATTGTATTCTTTTTTTATTTATGTTTAACACAACGTCCCAAATTCATTGGAATTGGGGTTGTATGTAAAGTCGTCAGGTCGATAAAGTGTCATCGTTTAGGAACCAGGAAGTGGTGTGCAAACCAACAATCAACTGAACGGGGAAAAAAAACAAATACTGTATGATTCGTCGCCATATTTTGACCCACCCCTAATCAGTAATTTGTCCAACAGAATCCACTTTCCTCTGAGAGTGGTACATACTGTAGGTTCAGGGGCACCCCAAAATGATACTGCCCTCAGTTTAATTACTGCACGTCTCGAGTCATCTTGGAACAAGTAGACTTTGAGCTAAAAAGCAAAAGGCTGGATAATGTTTTTTAAAAATTCATTTATTTTTTTACATAATTGTTTAAATTCCTGCCTTGGGGGAGGTCTTTGACAAATGTATCCCTTCCAAAAAAAGGCATGGGCTGGGTTTACATGCAGCCTTGCATTCCCATTAGAATCGGGTGAGAAGCCCAATCTGAAAAAAAGATGCTCCATCTAAACACCTCAATGGGAATAAAATACTGAAACCGAATGGAATTTAATTTCGTTTCACATGGGTAGAATATTTAATTCCCCAAACTGATTAAAAAACATGTTAACGGTCAACCGGAATTAGGGGTCCGATATATTTTGTTTATCGTCATTGCGATGTACGTGTGCGCAGTAGTCAAATCGCAGGGTCTGCTGCGATGTTGGTGAACCGTAATATATAGTGAAGCAACTGTAATATTAAAGGTGACCAGCAGAGGGATCTGTTTGGACATGCTCAAAAGAATAAACGATTGTACACCTGATGCATTTTCCATTTCTTTCAATGAAACTAGGCAGGCACGCGGCAACTGCATGAGTGTGTGAGTGTGCGAGGTGCATTCAGGGACTGCATAAATGAGAATGAATGTGTTCTTTTGTAATACAGTACATCATTGTAAAAAGGTATTACTAAGAAAAAATATTATTTGTATCAGAATGCTTTAACCTGCGATAGACTGCCGACCAGTTCGGGGTGTACCCCGCCTCTTGCCCAAAGATAGCTGGGATAGGATAGATAGCTGAGATAGGCTCTAGCACGCCCGCGACCCTAGTAAGGATAAGCGGTACGGAAAATCAATGAAAGCTTTATTTAAAACTCTGTACGATCACACTGTGATGATATGGAATTTATTTTGTTTTATAATATAAGAACAGATAAATTATTTTGTTCATGTAGTTAATGTAATGTATTAATGTAGTACCATCTTCAACATCCATCCATCCATTTTCTGTACCGCTTTATCCTCACTAGGGTCGCGGGTGGGCTGTGGTGCCTATCCAGCTATCTTCGGGCGAGAGCCGGGGTACACCCTGAACTGGTCGCCAGCCAATCGCAGGGCACATATAAACAAACAACTATCCGCGCGCACATTCACGCCGAAGGGCAATTTAGAGTCCTCAATGAAGCTACCGTGCATGTTTTTGGGATGTGGGAGGAAACCCGAGTGCCCGGAGAAAACCCACGCAGGCACGGGGAGAACATGCAAACTCCACACAGGTGGGGCCGGGATTTGAATTCCGGTCCTCAGAACTGTGATGCAGATGTGCTAACCAGTCGTACACCGTGCCGCCCATCTGCAACATACTGAAAAAAAAAGATGTATGAACTACTTCATTTTTGGTCTGAACTTAGTAATAGATGACATCACATGTAAACGTATACCCAAACCTGCTCGGCGCCTCTCACCGTGGGCAACTATAGAGTGGAAGATAGTCCATCGCCTCTCAAGAGCCCAAGCTGTGTGTGGAGGCGAGCCCGACTATATATATCTCGTCGGAACTTCTCGGCCTCACACAGCAGCTCGGGCTCCTTCCCTGCCAGAAAGGTGACATTCTACATCCCTAGAGTCAGGTTCTGTAGCCCGGGATCGGATCGCCAAGGTCCTTTCATTCAGCCATCGTCCAGCTCACATTGCACCTGACCCCTATGGCCCATGGGAAGGGGGACCCACATTCCCCTTTCGGGCTGTGGCCGGCCAGGCCCCATGGGTGCAGGCCCGGCCACCAGGCGCTCACCTTAGAGCCCCACCTCCAGGCTTGGCTCCTGAGGGGTGCCCCAGTGACCCGCTTCTGGGCAAGGGAACCTTAATCCATATATATTGTTCGTCATAGGGGTCTTTTAGCCGTGCCTCATACCTTCACAGTTATTTATGTGGTGAATGGTACATTCCATCCTGTTCAACTCCAAATGGCAGCGACCGTAAAGTAACCTCTTTTAGTGAGACACGACATCATATACAAATGTCCTTAAAAGTAGCTTTATTTCATTACACTGTTTTGCCCCTTTATCCTTGTGCCTGGCTGTCAAGTTTGCAAATTTTATTAGCCTTCTCATTACCAAACACAAATATGGTTTCCTCTGTGCTGCATAAGTTGCATAAGTTTTACCCCTTTGTGCAGGTCTTTTCCTGAGTCTTATTTACATTTTACTTATGTTTTTTTCCCCCTTATAGATGGAGCAGTCGCCACTCGTCGGCGATGCGCCTGCTGGTGATGTTGCCACGGCAACGGACGAGCAGCACCCCCCTCCCCCCCATGCAGTATCAGCGCTTATTCGCCGACCCTTACACTTACTTTCATATATATCCTCTCTTGTATCTGTCTCATATTTACTCACTTGAAACTTCTGTATAATAGGAATGAAGTATGAAGACGTGAACGGAGACAGCCAAAGATTTCAGTTTTTACAAGGGAAAACCAACATTTATTGCAATCGTGTTCTATTACAAAGACACAAAAATACATATATAACTTGTTGTTAAAGCAATCACCCTAAACATGCTTAGCTATGTATTCGGGGTGGGCCTAAAAATTTCCATACATAGGAAAAATAAATTCGTGAAACGCATCATTTTAAGTTACCTGAAGCATACAATTAAAACAAACATGTTAAAAGCCGTGTCCATCCAATCATCCATTTTCTAGAGCTTGTCCACATTTGGGTATCCGGTGAGCTGGAGTGTATGCCATCTGACTTTGGGTAGGAGGCGGGTTACACCCTGGGGTTGCCAGCTAATCAAGGGCACAGTCACGCCTATGGACAATTTAGTCTTCAGTGAACCTAACTTGCATGTTTTTGGAATGTGCTAGGAAACCTGACCCCTTAGTAGACCCACGCAAGCACTGGGAAAACATGCAAACTCCACACGGGAAGGCCTAAGCTGAGATTCAGACCCGTCACCTCTCGACTGTGAGGCAGACATACTAACCACTAGGTCAGCGAGCTGCCCAAAAAGCATGTATAGTTTGATGTTTAAAAAGTTTTTTGTATTTCCAGATAACATACAAAGATGTTTTTGCCAATCTTATTTGTCCTATGTATGCAGAGCGGCCAGCCCTGTACGGTCCACATCCTCTAGGGCAGTGGTTCTTAACCTTGTTGGAGGTACGGAACCCCGCCAGTTTCAGCTGGAGTTCACGGAACCCTTCCTCATTTGAAAAATAATAAATAGAAATAAATAATAAGAAGAATAATATATAATAATATAATATATAATACTAATAATAATATATAAATAAATATTTATTTAAAACTCAAAACAGGTATATATTTTATTGCCTGTGTAGATTCTCAGTCATCCAGGTCGTGCACAAAATGAGCCACACACTAGTTCCACACAAAATCATTGTGTTCAAAGAACAAAACTTGAATTTCACAAAAAAAACCAAAAAATTCAATTCAATGAAAATTTACTGGAAGCGAATGTGAATTTTGCTGTTGCCATTCCGCCTGGTAAGTGCCACTCTCATGTCAGAGGAACGGACTTCGTTGTGAAAATTCACAACAAAATCTGTTGCTTTATTTCTACAATCCTCGAAAAGGGTTCATAGGTAAGAGTACATTTTCTGGGCTGTTTTTTTTATTATTGGATGCGCTGTCTGACGCCCCAGAAATGCTACTCAACTCAAGTGTATCGTTGAAATGTTATATAAAGAAAGTTTTAAAAAAAACAAACAAAAAAAATTTCAACTCGAAGCGCAGCGCCGCAATGGTAAGCGCCCACCTTGACGCAGCTTTGCGTTTTGAACGGCGTGAACATGGCATTCAAAATGAAGTGTAAAAAGGCTTTCACGGATACACGCAAGCACGCACACACAGTGTGTGTTGAGTCCTCCGTTAAACCCCAGCGACTGGCTCGCCGAACCCAGGTTAAGAACCACTGCTCAAGGGTGTAGAGTAGCAGGATGAAAGGCACAGTTTTTCATCCAAGTGGATAAAACAATCTTGTGGTGGCACCGGTTTTGATGCACCCGAATCAATGTGGTAGTTAAAGTACAGTCCGCATCAGACCACCCGAATAGGAAAGTTGGAATTCTGATCGCTATGGGCCTGAGTGACTTGTTTTGTCACTGAAAGGACACAAGTGCGTCTAAAGGATGCCCCCTTCAGGCGAGATAAAGTACTTATGTCATCAAGTGTAACCCCTTTCACGCTGCCTTTAATAGCCAGCTTTTCTCTGGCTATTACTGCCATGTAGCTGTATAGATGTATAAATGGGACCAACATAGAACAGGTGGTGGGTCTTGAAGGCAATTGTTTGCCTTCGGTGGTCATCACAAAGGCAAGACATCCCACATGTGTAAGGGTATCCCACCGTGGTTTGATGTTTTAAGGAGAGCCGTTGAAGCATTGATTCAACACCTTTGATATCCAGCTTAAGGTGTGTAAAGTGTGTGTACTAGTACGCTCTTTGTTCTCACTCGTAAGGCAATTCAGCGCATTAGTAGAACTAGTGGAACTACCATGTCTTACGAGTAATATTGTTTTCCAACAAATGGAAATATTCGATATCCAACTTAAGGCCCATTTACGAGTATGCGCTTTGTCCTCACTAGTAGAACAGATTTGGCAAACAAGTAGGACAACTACATGATACGAGTGAAGCAAAACTGTGCACTAGTTGACAACTGCGCTTTTAGTTCTATTAGTGATATTCTAAAATTCTACCGGTTAACATCTAGCGCTTCACATTCAGCAACTCGAGTACAATTTTGTCTCACCAGTAATGTAGTTGTATGTATTCTATTCTATTCTATGTATTCTGTTGTCCTATTAATGTGCAATGTCATACACAGTGCTGGGAAGATTACATTTTAAAGTTATCCTGTTGAAAATGTAATAGTAGTGGAACTATTTCAATTACTTTCTCAAAGTAAAATAATTGCATTTGATTGCATTTTGGTTACTTAATTTTGAAGGAATGCAACAACACGTTGGACGTTACCTCTAAAAATTTATTCAAACCTTAGCTCATTATTTTGGCATTAACCACATACTGTATTTTTTCTTGACACAAATATTAAACTGATAACATAACATGATGAAATGTAAGTACATAAAATGTTCTTGTTGCATTATACATCCATCCATTTTCAACACCGCTTATCTTGGTTAGGGTCACGGGGCGCTGGAGCCTATCCCAGTTGACTTCGGGCGAAAGGCAGACTACGCCCTGAACTGGTCGCCAGTCAGTCGCAGGGCACATATAGACACAGACAACCATTCACACTCATATTTATACCGTCACTGAGTGGGAACTGAACCCATGATGCCCACACCAAAGTCAGGCGAGTGTACCACTACTGCATTTATATATATATATATATATATATATATATATATATATATATATGTGTGTGTGTGTGTGTGTGTGTGTGTGTGTGTGTGTGTATGTGTGTACAGCATGTGGAAAACATGTTGACCTAATGACAAAAATGCACAATTTAGAGAATATCACTTCATATGAAACACCACATCAATGAATATTCCATAAAAAAGTCCAAAGTTATAAAGATGAAACTGTTCAAAAGTCAGTGTTCTTTTGTGTTCCAAAGTGTAACTATTAGTCAAAACTTTTCAAAATATCAGACAAATTAATAGATTGCACCACAAGTTGGTGTTTAGAGGTCATATTTGGAAAAGTATGTCACGTTTGAGACTACACCAGAATGGCACATGACCAGAGAGGGACAATCACAAGTGTCTGTTTTTTTAAGGAGGAAGTGATATGAATACAAATCTGAGGTTTTGCAGCTATTTTTCTAGTGTACACACATGGATCAAACTGTTGGTACGTCTCTTTAATTTGAAGAAAACCCACAGTGGTCACAGAAAAACTTCAATCTGACAAAAGTAATAATACATTTTTATGATTTTATGATTATTAACCAATGAAAATCAGACATTGCTTTTGAATTGTGGTTCAACAGAATTATTTTAAAAAACAAACTCATGAAAAAGGCCTGGACAATTATTATTTTATTGCACAACCTTTTGAGCCAATCACTGCACTCAAACGACTTTTGTAACTTTCAATGAGACTTCTGCACCTCTCAGCAGGTGTTTTGGCCCACTCTTCATGAGCAAACTACTCCATTTGTCTCAGGTTTGAAGGGTGCTTTCTCCAGATGGGTTGTTTCAGCTCCTTCCACAGATGTTCAGTAGGATTTAGATCAGGGCTCAGAGAAGACCACTTCAGAATAGTCCAATATTTTGCTCTTAACCATTTTTGGGTGTTTTCAGCTGTGTGTTTTGGGTCATTATCGCTCCATCCATTTTCTACACTGCTTATCCTCACAAGGGTCGCGGGTATGCTGGAGCCTATCCCAGCTAACTGCGGGCAGGAGACGGGGTGCACCCTGAACTGGTTGCCAGCCAATCGCAGGGCACATAAACAAACAACCATTCGCACTCACATTCGTACTTATAGGCAATTTAGAGTCTTCAATTAACCTATCATGCATGTTTTCTGGGATTTGGGAGGAAACCGGAGTGCCCGGAGAAAACCTACGCAGGCACGGGGAGAACATGCAAACTCCACATCGGCGAGTCTGGATTTGAACCCGTGTCCTTAGAACTGTGAGGCGGCTGTGCTAACCAGTCGTGCACCGTGCCGCCGGGTCATTATCCTGTTTCTAAAATTATAATCATGGAAATGTCCAAAAGCAACTGTAATTTAATTACAGTGGACCCCTGCATACTTGCAGTTCGGCACCCGTGGATTCACTTATTCGCAGATTTAAAAAAAAAAATGTTTTTTTTTTTTTTACTTAAAAAAAATATTTTTATCTTTTCTTTTTTGGGTGGGCATCAACCGCAAAAATTCTTACTGGCTGTCAATTCCCATTTATTCAAGATTATTGGGGGGGTTTAAAAAGAAAAAAGGGGTTTATTTTTAATTTGCAATTATAATGGCTGTCAGTTTTTCTGCAGATTTTTGCTATTCGTTGTCCAGCCTGGTCCCTAGCTACCCCCCAAATTGCGGGGGTCCACAGTCCACATTTTCTCCCAGTAATGGAATGGATTGCAATTAGGCAATTGTTATACTTATGTAATCTCATTGCATGTAATTAGTTACTCCCCAACTCTGGTCATACAGCGGTGGGAGATATATAGACACAGTCGTTCTGCTAGTGCACCCAAGTCATTCTACGAATGCGCTGAACTGTTTTACTTGTGAGGACAAAGACATTCGTTAGCGAGGCTTCCAAGCTAGCATCATCGTAACTTTGCGCAACGCTTTTCTTTCTTAACGTCGCTTATGCCATATGCTAAAGAAAATATTTATAATGTATAATCAGTGGCCTTCACAAGAACATGTGTTTTTGTATCCTTTGTTAAGGGAACATGTTTTTTTAAGTGGCTTTCCGCAAGCAAGAAGTGCACTTAATAAAACGTCAGAAATCCCACTTATGCATCTCACTGTGAACGCCCTCCTCAGACAACGTGGCAGCTTTGACCAGTATTGATCTCTCACTTTCTTATCTATCTCACTGTCTGTGTAAATGCAAGATGGAGGAGAAACATGTTGATGTGTGATCACTCAGTTAAAACAAAAAAACAAGCCTAAGGGACATCCTCTTTAGAGACTGGAGCCACTTAAATCACCTCAGACAAATTAATGTATACATAATCTGCTTCACTTTCATGTAACACACTTGTATTAGTCATTATTATCATCGCTGTGTCAAGAAATAACCTTTTTTCTCTACTATATAATATTTTTTAATAAATATGAATGTATGCATATAATCATTTGGTGGAGTGTGACTTTTTCTCCCCCCATTCCCTGAATAATTTACATTCATCCATCCTCGATCATTCATATTACTGTAAATGCCCTCGATAGTGGTCAAGGAGGAAGGGAGTTACCACTGCACTTCAGTCGCTTTATTGAACTTGTGGCAACACAAGAAATGCACATCGAGCTGCTGTCGGCCACAACTCACACCTAGCGAACATCTCAACCTAACTGCCCTTCTCCTTCCACACACCTCTCTTAAAGGGGTACACTCATATTTACAGATATTCAACATAACAACAAAACAATCCTTGAACCTTAGCGATCTCTGCCTCAGTTTCTGGAGTCGGCCAAGGTCTGGTACATGTCCATCACCAGGTGCCTCCAGTGGCTGAACAGGAACGACAGGAGTGTGATCCGGGGAACTTGGATCCACAATATGTGTGCTCGCTGGCGCACCAGGCTCCATCTCAAAAAGGGGAACCCCCTACCTCTGTACGGTGTCAACTGGTCTCGACGCAGGGCAACCCTTCTGCCCCGAGGGGAACTGCGACCCCAGAAACGACCTCCCCCACCCGCTCGAGCACCCTACATGGTCTGTCCCATTGACTGTCAACGTCCCTTCTTCCACTTGGGTGAATACACTCAAGCCAGCTCCCCTGACTTGAAGTCCCCTTATTCCGCACAGCGTAGTTCCTCTTTTGTGTCATACCAGCCTTCTCCAGCTGGTCTCGGGCGAACACGTGTGCAGCCTCAAGTCGATCCTGCAGCTTCTGGGCGTACTCCAATCCTGGCTGGTCCTCGAGGCTGTCCAGCGGTCTTCCAAACGCCAGCTCCGCCGGTGTTCAGACATCCCGGCCCAGCATCAGCAGAGCAGGGGTGCAGCTTGTAGAACTCTGGACGGCTGATCGGTAGGCCATTAACACCAGTGGAATGTGCCGGTCCCAGTCACGCTGGTGGTTGACGCTGAGAATGGTGAGCTGCTGTTGGATGGTGTGGTTGAACCACGCAACAAGACCTTCGCTCTGAGGGTGCGAGGGCGTGTCTTTTGCATGTCCAGTCGTTCACACAGGGCAGCGAAAACCCTGGACTCAAAATGTCTGCCCTGATCACTGTGTAGGATGTCTGCAGTCCCAAACCAGGTGAACATGCCCTCCAGCAGCGCCTGCGGCCATTTTGTAGAATAGTCCATCGTGTACAGTCGTGTACTTGTTCCCTCTTTCCGTCACTGGGAAAGGGCTCATAATGTCCAGAGCCACCTGCTCCATGGGCCCCCTACCCCTTGCTGCTGAAGCGGTGCGTGCGACTGGTCCTGGGTTCCTTTGTAAGCTGCTCATCCATCATAGCGCCAGACAAGTCCTCCACTTCCCGCCTGTGCTGACCCCAGTGGAACCCTTGGCACAGTTGACAGATGGTCTTTGTGCTCCCGAAGTGCCCCGAGCCGATGCCCCCGTGACATGCTCTCAGCACAGCATCTCTGAGGGACCTAGGCACCACCACCTGCCACCTCTCTTTCCCGGTGGCTGGATCTTTCCACGCACGCTGCATTACGCCATCATTCATGCCTAACACAGCAAACTTACTCCAAAGGCCTTTTTTGACCGCAGACAGTCCCACCACACTCTCCCAAGATGGCCTTCTATCACTCAGAACGCATTGACGCACTGGACTGCGAGGCGGGGGACCCAGGGAGCAGCCACAGGGCATGAGAAGGGAGCCCCAACGCCAAACTGTCATCCAGACCAGGGGCCCCGGCCTCAGGAGCACCGCCATGAAGCTAGTGAAGCTACTCTGAGATCCTCTCAGGTGACCGAGCTTCTCACCCTATCTCTAAAGGAGAGCCCGGACACCCTGCAGAGGAAACTCATTTCGGCCGCTTGTATCCTGGATCTTGTTCTTTCGGTCACGACCCACAGCTCGTGACCATAGGTGAGGGTAGGAACGTAGATCGACCAGTAAATCGAGAGCTTCGCCTTTCGGCTTAGCTCCTTCTTCACCACAACGGAGCGATACAAAGTCTGCATCACTGCAGACGCTGCACCGATCCGCCTGTCGATCTCCCGTTCAATTCTTCCCTCACTCGTGAACAAGACCCCAAGATACTTGAACTCCTCCACTTGGGGCAGGATCTCATCCCCGACCTGAAGAGGGAAAGCCACCCTTTTCCGACTGAGGACCATGGTCTCAGATTTTGAGGTGCTGAGTCTCATCCCAGCCGCTTCACACTCTGCTGCGAACTGCTCCAGTGAGAGTTGGAGGTCACGGCTTGATGAAGCCAACAGAACCACATCATCTGCAAAAGGCAGAGATGCAATACTGAGGCCACCAAACCGGACCCCCTCTACGCCTCGGCTGTGCCTAGAAATTCTGTCCATAAAAGTTATGAACAGAATCGGTGACAAAGGGCAGCCTTGGCGGAGTCCGACCCTCACCGGAAACGAGTCCGACTTACTGCCGGATATGCGGACCAAACTCTGACTCCGATCGTACAGGGACCGAACAGCCCGTAGCAGGGGGTTCGGTACCCCATACTCCCGAAGCACCCCCCGAGGGACATGGTCGAACGCCTTCTCCAAGTCCATAAAACACATGTAGACTGGTTGGGCGAACTCCCATGCACCCTCGAGGACCCTGCCAAGGGTGTAGAGCTGGTCCACTGTTCCACTGCCAGGACAAAAACCACACTGCTCCTCCTGAATCTGAAATTCGACTTCCCGACGGACCCTCCTCTCCAGCACCCCTGAATAGATCTTACCAGGGAGGCTGAGGAGTGTGATTCCCCTGTAGTTGGAACACACCCTCCGGTCCCCTTTCTTAAAAAGGGGGACCACAACCCCAGTCTGCCAATCCAGAGGCACTGACCCCGATGTCCATGCGATGTTGCAGAGGCGTGTCAACCAGGACAGTCCTACAACATCCAGAGCCTTGAGGAACTCCAGGCGAATCTCATCCACCCCCGGGGCCTTGCCACCGAGGAGCTTTTTAACCACCTCGGTGACCTCAACCCCAGAGATAGGAGAGCCCGCCTCAGAGAACCCAGACTCTGCTCCCTCATGGGAAGGCGTGTTGGTGGAATTGAGGTGGTCTTCGAAGTATTCTCCCCACCGGCTGACAACGTCCCGAGTCGAGGTCAGCAGTGCCCCATTCCCACTAAACACAGTGTTAGTGGTGCACTGCTTCCCCCTCCTGAGACGCCGGATGGTGGACCAGAATTTCCTCGAAGCCGTCCGGAAGTCTTTTTCCATGGCCTCACCGAACTCCTCACATGCCCGAGTTTTTGCTTCAGTGACCACCACAGCTGCATTCCGCTTGGCCAGCCGATACCCATCAGCTGCCTCAGGAGTCCCACAGGCCAAAAAGGCCCGATAGGACTCCTTCTTCAGCTTGACGGCATCCCTCACCGTTGGTGTCCACCAACGGGTTCGGGGATTGCCGCCACGACAGGCACCAACCACCTTACGGCCACAGCTCCGGTCGGCCGCCTCAGCAATGGAGGTTATCATCATGCATTTCCTTTTTGCCCTCATTGATACTCTTCTCTTCAACTTTTTTTCAATTCCTCATTTGCACACCATTGTCGACCAATTTATTGTCCTCTCAACCTTTATCACCATCATCATCTGTCTGTCTGTCTGTCTCTCTCTGTGTGTGTGTGTGTGTGTGTGTGTGTGTGTGTGTGTGTGTGTGTGTGTGTGAGACCTGACATGAATGTTGACAGTGAACCTTTCTCACTGACAACAACACAACCCTTTGGCTCACTGGCCTAGTTTTGTGTGTGTATATGTGCGTGCACCTTAAGGGGAGTGCGCATCGGTCACGTGACCTCAATGTTTGCGTTTGAGCACAGAGGCGCATCTTGCGCGTCGTTGTGGACTGTCAAAACACACGCATGTCACATAGCCGCACGGACACGCTCACTCGTTATGACAGTGGAGCCACCATCTTGCTGGGGCCTCCGGACATCATCTTTTATACATTGATTTTCTCTCAAATCCTTTGGGAGTCAAATAATTACATGTGCACATCCAAGGCTGTTTTATGTCCGATGACGACATAGAAGTCAAGCTAATGGAGTGTGCCTAAACCTGTATTAAGCCAAGGCATATTTTTTTGCCTTGAGATACAAGCTGTTGGTTTTTCGAAAGAGCTCGTGCAATTTTTTGCTTTGACTTGTGAGCCCATCGGAAGCAGGGAGCTGTGATTGAATTTCTTGCTTTGGGAGGGGACTCACCACAGAACATTTTCAAAAGGTCACACTCTCCGAACTGTCTCCTTATTTTCGCCCGTTTCCTCTTATTTGTGGCCATCCGCTTCTTCATTGACAATCACGCCATGTTTTTGTGGTTCAATAAAAAAAATATTACAGTACAATATATCACGTTGAGCATCAAATCCCGATACGGTCATAACATTTCCATTGCAGTGCGTCTCTCGACGTACGGTGCTCATTTGCTTGGTGTGTAACACAGAGATGCCAACTGTCATTTTTTTCGCGATGGTCAACTTCAGTCATCGGTTCGATCGCCATACGGGCCATACATTTTTGCATCTGCAAGTCAGAGAGAGGCCTTTGCTCAATACCCAATGATTGTGTGCATGGACAGGCTCGTCAACTCATTTGATTAAGGTGTGGTCCTAATGACGTCAAGGTGATGGGTTCAATCCGCATGTCGTCCATGTCTTTTTAAAAATGGTAGTGAGTCAGAAGCATTTCATCTGCACGTCAGAGGCCTCTATTCGAAGCCTCATTATGACTGGTGTAAACAATATCAAGCGTATACGTGTTCTCTGATAAATGCTACCAAGACTTCATCATGAATGTAAAAAAAAAAACACTCGGCAATCATTTTGTTTTGAAAATAACGCTAGCAGGAATCCTAATGCACAAAAAGGTGTCCTGGCAGATCCAGCTGCTATTGATTTACGATTACATATTGTTGCCTTGAAGGTATTTGTGAAAGGAAGAAATGGCTTGTTTTTTTAGCATGTGGCGCTAATACCACCACGGTCATTCGATTGCCATACGGGCTATACCTTTTTAAAATGGGTAGTCACTCTGGAGCATTTCATCTGCAAGTCAGAAGCCATTACTCAAAGCCTGACAGCGACTGACGTTAACTATATATGATTTGAAAAAAATAATGCTAATGCTGGAAACAGTAGCTCGGTTGGTTAGAGCGCGATAACGCCAAGGACATGAGTTCGATCCCCATACGGGCCACGACGTTTTAAAATGGCAGCATAGTGACTCAATAGCATTTCATCGACCCATGCCTGATGTGACAGTCAAGAAGGTAAATAATGAATTTAGGCGATGAAAGGAGTGGAGTCCCACTGCCCACCAGAGGCGTTGCAACATAGTGGGCAATTGTCCCAATAGCAGACGTTGGCAATAAAAAAAATAGCAGACGTTGGCAATAAAAAAGCGGCTACCTAGTGGGCCCTATCGCGGACAGAGGGGTGTGATATTCGTCCAAATCAACGACACACACCCAAAAAAAAATTTTATGAAAATGTACATTTCTACAGATTCGAAGCCGGACGATGAATAAATGGGGAAGGGGGGGGGGGGGGGGGCGCAAAGGTTAGTGAAATAAATCAGGCTTTTTTTCTTATCATTTTAACCATACACATTCACCGCCATATGATAAATTGCTTTACTTTATTATTTTTATTTTTTATTTTTATTTTTTAAAAGCTTGTATGTCATTTAAGGGATGTTAACATTTCTGATGACAACAGTTTAACCCTTGAACCGATACATAATTTGTACATTGGTAACGTGAATTATGACCCCAAAACTACAACCAAGTGAGGAGAATGGCGCTCCATCCTGTAAGAGTCTCAACCCTGACCCATATTGACACATAAAACCAACATCGCTTATGCTTGACGCTCATTGGTCCTGGAGTAAGCGCTCGCGTGCACGCGCACGGCCTATGTTTCCAGGCGATTCTCCGGCACGCGCGCGCGCGCGCCCACGCCATTCCGCTGTCGCCTTTCTCGGCTTCTCTCTGAACCAGCGAGATCGCGCGCACGTCGTCCATCTGTGCCGGGCGTGCCCGCCGGTGGAATGCGCGCGCCCCCGTGGACCTCCCGACGCCCCAGCCTGGCTCCTCCCCCCCCCTGCCTTCACTGCAGCTTGCATCGAGTCGCTAATTTTGCAGCGCAGCGACGATGTTCGCGTATAGTTTTCACATTTGCTTCCAGTTTAGTTTTGTTTGTGTCCCCCCCCCCGCCGAACTTTTCGTTTCTGCCATCATTAAGTAGGATGGAGTGCGCGTGCGTGCACCTGGCGTGTCTTTTGTGACGGCCGTGGCCGCGCGTGGAGGCGACAAGTTCACCGTGCTTGCTTGGAACAAGTGCATCTCCCCAAATGGGACAACTATTGTGGATTATCCCCACGATACTGGAGCGTTTTGGTGCATGTTAAACGAGGGGAAATCCGACCACTTGGGTGCTCTCTTGCAACACCTGCGCCTGCGGTTTCTTTCGTTTCGTATTGTTTAAAAAAAGGAAATGCTTTTACAACGTTGAATGGTTGGAGTAACAGCGGAATATTTGCGCTCGTCGTCCATGTAGCGCAAGAAAAAAGGCGCAGAGTGTTTGCGGCTCTCAGGCTTACATAAGCAGCAGCGTCATGTATGCAGGACGCAAGAGGAGAAAACCGGTCCAGAGAGCGTAAGTTAGTTTTATTTTATTTAAAAAAAAAATATATATATATATATATATATATATAACATTTACATTAATTAACATGAATGTAAACAAAAGCAGTGGGGGGGGGGAGAAGAAAAAAAAAAAATAGTCACCAATGTGCAATTGAATATATTTTTAAATAATGTATTTAATCGGAACGAAAATCATTAAAAATATGTATCTATTTGAATTTGTATTTGAAAGTATTGCTTGTTAACAATTAAAGCGAGCTTTCGAGTCAATGTTGTGCACCAGGCTGCTTTACTGCTTTAGGATTATTGCAGGCCTGCTACTTCCAAGGCCGGATTTTGACCTTCAAAACAAACATGCATGACAAAAATACAATAAAATATAAATAAATCCGCGCACAATTTTTAACTCATTGCTGTAAATCACTGAAAACGAATAATGTACATTTTATTATTTAGATTAAGTCATTTAGATTCCGTAAATTATCTCGGTGGGGCGTGTTTTTGTACGCCCGTTGAGGATATTATCGTTATTTAATATGATGGGGACACACACGATCGATTTTATTCCTAAAACTAAAAAAAAAAAACATTTATTTTTAGAAATTAAAATATTTACTTTAAATTAATTGCAGCTTTCACATGGTTCACCCCCAGCAGTTTCAATTCATGAATAAAAAAAATAAAAAGGAATATTGTTTTCAAGTAAAATTATTATTTTGTTTAAATCCAATGTTCGTTCATGAATGTCATCAAATGCTTCTCTCTACAGACTCGAAGTGACTGCAGCTGTAAACAAAGAATCTCATGACGCATTATACCGTTAAAATATATTGTTAACATATTGTTATATACATACGCACATATGTTATTCGACCACTGAACTAACCTGCGACTTTAATCATCTGATTGAATCTATAAGGACGATTTTTAAGGTGGAATTTCTGTTTTTAAAAGTAAATAAATAAATAATAATACAACTTAACCACTCATATGGGGATTTTCTGTTTTGTTTTTGATAGTGAATTATGATATGATGTGCCAGTCGAAAAGAAATAAAACAAGCATAACGACAAAGGCCAGCAGAGCAGGTCAAGCATGCTGACATCGATCAGTGATGCAGTCTAAACACATCTCATGGTCACTGATAAAACTGATAAAGGAACATTTTGACTTGAAAGGAAGAAAAAAAAAATCCTCCGCTTTGCGTTTTTTTTCCCCTTTTTGTTTTAGCTCAGCACAATCTGTTTTTTAAATATGATTTTAGTTACACAACAAGCTGTCGTTTTTCTTTGACGTGCCACCTAAATGTTTTTGTTTACAACCATTTTAAACAGTGCCTGATTTGATCGAGGAATATAAGGCCCTCGTACTCGCACAATCAAATGAGATCCAACACAAAAGCTGGATCAAACATTCTGAATTTCCAGATACAGCAGCTGTATAGTGATGCTCATTTCTGATTGACACTGATTGGCGGATGCATGGTGGCATAAATTCAATTGGACTGCATCACACTGACAGCAGTTTTCTCATATTTTGGTCAGCTCTTAATTAATATTTTGTCGCCACAAGCAAAACAAATGACCAAACTATCAGAATCAGCTGTCAGTATGATGCAAACTACAAACACCACAATCGCCCATGGATGGTCATTTGTTATACAGAGTGCTGTACAGGAAATTACAGTTGTTATATTACTCGGTAATAGTAATTCAAATTTGTCCTTAAACTTTATTTCCATTCAGGATGTCTACTCAAAGCCCAAACAAAAATTTAGCATAAACTGAAATTTTATGCAAATTAGAAAATATACTATATCGTCAACGAAAAGGCAATGCCGGATATGCGGACCGTCACATGACCAACCCCGCAAAACAGGTTAGCTGACTTCCTGTGGACTAACGAGCATGACTTACGGAAAATGTTATTTTCTTTATGGCTGGTGTCTTCGGACAAAAGTTAAAGGTCATTTATTTATACAAATATACGTAAACACGAATAAAGCCTAAACATTAAAGATTGTCATCTTTGGTGGCTCTATGGTGACGTTTTGTGTAAAAAAAGAAAAAAAGAAAAAAAAGACAAGTTTGTATGGGCGCCATTCACCCGAGCATGGAGGAAGTACTTCGACCTGTTAAACCAAATGCGGAAGTAGGTTGCGCATATACTCGATTGTGCTCGTATGATTCAAAATAATTGCGTTCCGTCCGGCAGGGTGAAACAGCCGCCCAACGAGGGTGCCAAGTCCAACCCGTCCAAGCGGCACCGGGACCGGCTAAATGGGGAGCTGGAGAGGCTGGCCAGCCTCCTGCCGTTTCCCGAGGAGGTCACGGCCAGCCTGGACAAACTGTCCATCCTGCGACTGAGTGTCAGCTACCTGCGAGCCAAGAACTTCTTCTCTGGTACGTTCCGTCCCAATGACGCGACAATGACAGTGAGCTGAGCTCACTGTGTGGTGCCACAGTCATGGGTGTTTGAGTGCCAAACAGCACGTTGGCTTCACCCTCGAGCTGAATCAATTCAGTTTACTGCCATTGATATTGAAAAAGAAATCACACAAGAGAAGAAGAGGACAAGCGGTTGGTCTGAGGCCATTTGACTACTTGGCAGCAGACGGAAAAAGGAATTTAGACCCAACTAGTTTACGGCAGGCGGCACGGTGGCCGACTGGTTAGAGTGTCAGCTCTAACCAGAGGACCCGGGTTCAATCCCCGGCCCCGCCTGTGTCGAGTTTGCATGTTCTCCCCGTGTCTGCGTGGGTTTTCTCCGGGCACTCCGGTTTCCTCCCATATCCCAAAAACATGCATTAATTGGAGACTCTAAATTGCTCGAATGGTTGTTTGTTTCTATGTGCCCTGCGATTGGCTGGCAACCAATTAAGGGTGTACCCCGCCTTCTGCCCGATGACAGCTGGCATAGGCTCCAGCACGCCCGCGACCCTAGTGAGGAGAAGCGGCTCAGAAAATGAATTACGGCAAATGGGTTGCTATCGGAACTGAAACCGAATAATCATGAAGATGGCAAGAGTTTTGCGTGAGACCATTTGACTACTTGGCAGGAACCAACAGTGAGCAAGAGATGTTCAGGCTTGTCGCCGAAATGGGTTGTAATAGAAATCAAAGCAGAATGCAGACATTAAGATGGCCAGTTGCAGGTCCAAGACCATTTGCTACTATGGCAGAAAGTCATTCAGTCCCAAATTGGTTTGCTGGGGAAATGGGTTGGGATAGAAATTGTGGGACGATTGTGATTCTACGTGTGGTATTGACAACTTGTTGTCAATAGTTGTTGCATTTACCTCTGATTGTTGCAGTAAATTAGGATAGCGTCCAAACGATGGCAATTTGTGGCCCACCTATTTTTTTATTATTTTTCTTTATTGAAAATTACGTTCGACACGGGCCGCATCAACAATATTTAAAAAGGAGGCAGCTTGAAAAGTGAGTGTCAAAAAGGAGGAGACACGACACCTATAACTAACACGAACATGTTTTATTTAATATAGAGCTTTTCTAGATATGGTCAGGCTGATCGCATAATTACCATATTATCATTACCAAGTCATTTATTAACGTTTTTGGAAAATAACAAAGCATACAACGAATTCAACAATCAACTAGAATCCAGTAGCCTCGATTCTACCTTTGCTGATTTCAATAATCTGGATGACTGAGAATCTACACAGACATGAAGAAAACAATTTTTTTTTTAGCAAGCACATTAGTATTTTCTATTGATATTGTGACAGTGAGTTACAAATGACTCAGACTATCATGCGATTAGTGTTGGATGAAAAAAATGCAAACAAATAATTTACACCCAAAATAGTAAAAAAAAAAATCTGTTCCTTACAGTGAGTGAAACTAATAAGCAAAAACTGTTACCTCTACTTTCTGTTTCTTGTCAAGGTCCAATTAATGATCCTAAAAAATGTCATCTTACTACACATTTCTCTTGTTTTGGTACTGAATGTGGAGAGCAACACAATGCAGGGGCAGATCTATTCTAGTGGGTTAAAGGGCTGCGGGCCACCCCAAAATTAGCTTTATCACCTTTAACAGAAAACTGTGATCTAGTAGGTTTTTAAAATAGCTACAATTTATAAACAATATATAATTGCTTGGTAGATCGTTTTTAAAAAAATCACGTTTAATAAATTAAAGGTGAAGAATTTCAAAGTGGCCCTTGCATCCTTTGATTTTTCTGTATGCGCCCCTCAGAGGAAAAGGTTTGGACACTCCTGGGCTAGGTATTATACCGAATATATGAGATAAACAATGGTTTGTTTGCGTTTGCCTTTTGTTCAAGTGTTGGATGTGTTTGTTGGCCGACATCTTCCAGTTGATCGGAGTTGTTGTGATGACAAGTGTGAGCAGCCACCACCTTATTCCAATGATTTCATCACGGGGGGGGGGGGAGTAGCCTCAATATTTAATTGAGACAGCATGTAAACGCGTGGCGGTGACGTCAAGCGATTTGAGGGTGAGGATAAAGAGCGACCACTAAAACTCGGCGAGAACGTGAGAGTCGCACACCAGCCGACAGGCTACGATCCGCAAAGACGGAGAAGGCGGCATTATTTCAGGCCATGATCTTCCAGAGAGAAAAGCTGCAATGCGGCCATCAGATGCTCTCGACTGATGAATAATTCACAGGAACCTTTGACGTTTAAAGAATTTATGAAATGGAGGCAGAGCAATGTTTGTTTAAGGCGACGCCTGTTTGGGGCGGGACGGAAGTGGGCAGGATGAAGGCGGCCAGGATACTTCGATACGAACTCGATGCGCATATGTGTTGGCTGTTGGGTTTGAGAATCCTCTAAACAGAAACCAGGGTGTGTTTTTTTTAAATATTTCATGAGTCTTTTTAGATTTCCCCTCCAACAACGTATGGACATTTTCAGCTTCGCCTGAGTGAATTATTGATTATGGATTTTTTTCATAGCAATAGGTCAAATTGTCTTATTAGACACACAGACTAGTCCTCTTGTCTAACTGTATTAGCCTACTTCCTGTGCACGCTTACTAAGTAATTAACGAGCTCAAAGGCGCTTTCGTAAAGCAAGCAGCTCCACTTGAGGGCTTCGTTGCTTTGGGCTGCCTTTGCGGTCAGCCATAATTTGTTGTATGTAAACACACGAAAGCTTGCTTGTCAGAGGCATCCCAGTGCAGACGCTTCGAGGAGGAGGAGGGGGTTGTGGGAATGCTTCATATGGTGTTCACGCTGGGACTGTCGCAAACGCTGTTGTTACAAAAACATCATAAACGACTGAAAGTATTCACGTTGTTTTTGAAACTGCTAAAATGGTGATTCTTCTGTCTGCTGTATAATTTTGAACAAAGCCTCAGTAGTTAAGCTGGCATTATCCAGCCTGTCGGCCATCTTGGTTGTTGTCAGGAGCTATAATGAACTGGCACGTCTCAACCAGGCTGAGAAGAAGAAGGAAAACTGGGGTGTTTGATGGGTCGGGGGGTGGGGGAATAATGCATTAAAGCATACACACCACCTAGTATGACCCCAGCTCAAGCAGCAGCAGCCCAGCTACCGTTTGAATTGGAAATTGTTACATTTGATCATTTCAAAACCGTGTGTGTGTGTGTGTGTGTGTGTGTGTGTATGAAGACATTTGGGTTTCGTATCAAAATATTCATGAGACAAACGTTAAGAATTCCAGCTTTTATTTCATGGTCTTTATATCTATCTTGTTGTGTTAAACAACTCAGGACAGAGCACCTTTTGTTTGAACCCACCCACTTTTCAAGTGACCAAAAGTATTAGAACATGTGACTGATGGGTGTTTCTAGTTGCTGTTATGGCAAAATAATAGCTAAATGCTGCTTCACCATGTTTGCTTTGGACTCTGTGCTCCACTATTTGACCTGAGTCTGTCGATCTCAGAGGCCTACTAGGTTTATATACCATTAGCGTTTCATTCATGTATTCAGGACCTAAACTGTTTAGTGATTTATAGACCAGTAGCAGAATTTTAAAATCTATTCTAAAGCTGACTGGTATATAAATATATATATGTATATGTATGTGTGTATGTGTATATATATATATATATATATATATATATGTGTGTGTATATATATATGTATGTATATTTGTGTGTGTATATATATATATATATATATATATATATGTGTGTGTATATATGTATGTATATTTGTGTGTATATATATATATATGTGTATATATGTATATATATATATATGTATGTATATTTGCTTGTGTGTATAAATATATAGATATGTATGTGTGTATATGTATATATATATATGTATGTGTGTATATGTATATGTATGTATATGTTTATATGTATGTATATGTGTATATATATATATATATATATATATATATATATTTCTTTTTTTTTTAATTTTTTTTTTGTCCCGAGGCCAGCGATATGTATAATATCATTGATCCATATTCAGTACAGTCGTCACATACGGTACATCGAAGCGACCTATTCTTATTGCTTATTTGTATAGTTGTCACTCTACTCTGCTGATGGTTAAAACTTGATACTATATTCCAGTTTGCTGCTATATAAATATAATTTCCCCCTCGTGGGACTAATAATGTCTCAATATATTCTCTATCCTACTCCATTTTTAGGTTTTAGCTGACAAATAGAAAGCTATTCTCATCAATTTGGCATGAATGGATCACTTAATTCTCCAAGTACGTTTTCTCTGTTGTTCATGGTTTTTCAGGAGAAGTATGGTTAACTGATTAGGATTATAGCAAAATAAAGACTGAAGAGTTCTAAAATTCATTTTGCTGACTAATGTGTAACATTAGCCAGTGGAACAGACGGCTTGCTTGTCAGGGTTAGCGGTTAACGGTTAGCCCAGCGCCCCGTTTGTCCAACCTGATATTTTGGGTCTGGTTGAAGTTAATCTGGTTTGGACTCCTTTTCTTTTGGGTATATTTAAATAAGACAACATGCAGAGTCAGCAGTTACTGTAGATTGGCGACCTGCATGTGTTTGCCAAACTTTTTACACAACACAATCAGACAATGTAGATCAGTACTTCTGCTTCTGGTCGTGTTTCTTTACCGCCAAGATCCTGACGAGATCCAGGATGACACAAGTAAGCCAATAAGGGCTTTCCCTGCTTTCACAGAAGTACAACCCCTCCTCCCCACCTTCTTGCCTTAAACCCACGGTCACATGATCACCACAACGTAAATATCAGTCTTCCTGGTGCATGTCACATGGCCATTATTATGCCGCTACTCAAGACGATGTCCTTCATGTTGCTGTGATATTGATAGTGTTATTAACAATGAAGGCTTTAGTGGTGGCATATAACAAAAACAATTGCCATATTTCAAAGTGTTCTGGTTGACAAAATCACATTATTTAATAATTACTAAGTTACTTTGGAGATTGGGATTTTTTACATATACTATTAAAATGTATTACTACAGTATAGAGTAGCAAAACATTTGTATAAATTGAAGTGCAATTCATGTGTATGCTGAAGAAAGTGTGTATTGAATGGTTATTTAAACATAAAATGATCAAAATACTGCTTTTATTGTCAATATTTGATATTGTAGATTTCAACGCTGCTTGCAGCTTCTGGTATTCTCCTTATTACAAAAAGTAAATTGCTTGTTTGGAGACTTTAACATACTGTACATGAAATCTCACCGACCTGGTGCGCGATTCCAGGAGAACATTTATGTTTGCTGGCAGAGCAGGGGGAAAGTACCTCGTATTATCCTTCAGCATTGAGCATCAAAAATTCACAAGATTAGTGCACATCATTTGATCGCCTCCAAAATACACAGGAGTGAACTGTCTGGCCATGAACCCAACTCTTGGCATTTCCAAGACACACTAATGCCCCCCACCTTCTCCAGAAGGTTTTGCAGTTTTAAATCTTTCATTTTATCCATTTTTTTTCTTTTCTGGGAGACATGACATGGTTCTAGTTAAGAATACAAGGTACATTTTTAATACTGACGTTACTAATTAAGATTCCTTGCCAGATAAGTTACTGCTATTGTATCGTAATGTAACTATGGGAAATGTTCACAATTCTTATCTTTCCCCCAAATTTGTAGAAATATATTCTGCTCCTGGAATTGTATACTTTAGAACTTTAGAACTGCAACTTAAAAAAAAAAATGTACGCAGTAGATACCAAGCACAATCGAGCTAAGGGATATGAATATTTAACATGTATCCATAAGGTAGAGCATTATATTGCTTATAAATGCATTCCATTCATAGAGCAATGGCAAACAAACATGGTGCTGTGCGCGCATTATGTAAGTCCCACTGGAAGTAGCAATAGATATGGACAATGAATTATGCACATCGCCAACAAAGAGTGCATGCTCAAGAACTTGATAACAATGAGGATAATGGAATAGAAACGACATGTGAAGTCTTCAATGATCATATCAGCTGGCGGCATATTTACCAAATTAAAGAAAACAAGGCCTCTGTTCATGTAATTAACATCCATATTGTTAGCCTAATAGCATAGTAGCCAAAGTCATATTTGAATGTTTTTGGAAGACAAGGGAAAAAAACAACAAATTCAACAGATTCAACCTTTGCGGATTATCAGGATCTGATGACCGAGAATCTAAACAGGCATAAAGAAAAATCATAATTTTTAGATTAATATTTTGACAGTAAGTTAAAAATGACTTCGCAATTATTGTATGAGGCTAACGATAGGTGGATGATGCGGTGGCACAGCATGTACATGCTCAGCAGACAGCCACAACCATGTGGGGGCAGCCATGTTTTGGGAGGATGTGGAACAGCTCGCCACCGCCGCTACAATCATTCCCCCACAGCAGGGATGCTTACATAAGCTGTAAAGTCCTAACTTGTCATGACATTTGTTTGTTTTTATGTCATATATAAAGCGACCATCCCCCACATCTTCCTGTAAGGAGAGCTATGTGGGCTACATAATCAGCAGTGGGTCATCCCTTCATAGCCAACCCCCATCCTGCCCTTCCATCCGTCCTTCCCCCTCCCTGCCAGCGACATAATACGCCACTATGAGGAATGCAGGCCAATGGAAGAGAGAACCTGTTAATCACCTGTGATCCCACCCAAATCCCATCACCGCCCCACCGATAAGCAAATATGCAAGCATGTGATGGAGAAAACCTCAGAAGACAGGAAAGCAGCACAGGGTGTGCGTTCCCACCCCACTACCCTGCATTATTGACTGTGTGTTCTTTGTCATGTGTGTTGCGTGCATCCACATGTATGTGTGTGGGGGCAGTGGGGGTGGTACGTGTACATTGCGTGTTCACTCTGCAGTGTTTGAGAGCTGAAGGAGTTGAAACGTTCTGTAGTTACTCGCTGCCATTCACACTCTGAGAATAATTAGCACACAAACACACGTGCACAGTGTGTATGCATGCATGAATTGGGCGCACTTCATGCTGAGACACACATTCACTCTGCCGCCAGACTTAGACGTTGAGAATGACTTTTTACCTTCTGTACAGTAAAAGCATCTCAAGTCCTGTCGAAGTAGTGTAGCGCACCTTGTTGGTTGACTTGTACATAAGCGACGACATGAAGTAGTCAACATTGCACTTAAGTCCGGTACACACAAAGCAATTTTTAAGCTCTTGACTGATTCTTAAAATGTGAAAGGAAAAAAAATCTGTGTGTGTTCTTACTGCTCTTACAATGTATGGTGTAATGGCGATGACCAGCAGAGCACACTACACAAAACAAGATCTCCACCGATAATCGAGAGTCTCCTTTCCCAAAACCAGATGTATGTTGTAGTATTAAGACTGACCTGGGTGAGGCAGCATGGTGCCACAGGTTATATAGACTGCTGTAAAATATAAACAAGAAGAAAGAGTAGTTGTTGTCGTAGTAGGAGTAGTAGAAGAAGAAGAAGAAATAGAAGAAGCTTGGGCAATTTTTATCTGATCTGGAATACATTGCATTTGCAAATCTCTTTTTGTTGTTTATATTATGGTGAATGACTTACACATTATACAAACAAAAAAAAAAAAAAAACAGTTGTTTCTCTATTTGTGTCCAGCAACAGCGCAAGGTTTACGTCACATTCTAATTGTCTGTTATTCCCGTTTCACATCACAATCCCTCCATGGCTTGGCCAAATTTGGTGTTTACCACACACAAGGATTTGTGATTGTAAGCAATGAGCAGGTTTAACATTTTACATTTTGGGTCCGGACCATTTCCTGAGCAGGTCGTAGAGTACAATCACTTTTACCACACCACTCACCACAGAATAACTGCGCAGAATCATCTTTTAGACGCATCCAATAACACTTTGTTAGTCACAAATAACGCTACTGACCATGTCAGTGTGACAGCTGGAATGCTGCCTTGCCCTCCCCACACTACGCCACTGTCCGGTCACAATTAGCTCTGCATCTAAGCGGAGGCTAAAGGCAGCTTAAGTGTGTTTAGTTTCGACTCTGGGAACAGCCAGTAATCCCAAATCAGCCGACTTCCAAGAGGTCTGCAATGTTTCATAATGGGTCAGGAGATCCCATAAGTATTTGGGACCTGATCCATTCACTGGTTTTAAGTTTTGAGGTTGATTCTGTGAGAAACTGCCAGTTAGTAGCTCAAGTCAGAGGAAATTTTCGTTCTCAGTAGTTGGCACTTTGTGTTTATGGTGCTTGGTACTTTTATTACTTGGTTTCTGTGGCCCATTGTGTGGGATTCAAACTGTTGACCCTCCGGTTTAAAACAATCAAGTCAAACAATAAAAAAATCCTTTTCATTGTGTTTTTGGGAAAAAATAAAAGCAAATTTCCCCAAAACTAATTGAAATTTATTTTTCATGTTGTTTGGATTAAAAGGAAAAAAAACTATATATTTTTTTAAGAATAGACACAACTATCTCAGTTGTTTACTGTTAAAATGACAGGCTACTGGAATTTCAGTAGCCTATTGATCATACAAAACTGTTGTTTATAATTAGCAGCAAACCTTATTCAACATCTGGGTCTGATGACTAAATCAGCCCCAGAGGTTGTTGCATAAAACAGCAGCGAACTTATTCACAATGATGCCTGCTTTGTCCTGTGGCCTACATTTTCAACTCTGGCTTGCAGCCACAGCCGATTGGAGTCAACTTTGCTGAACTTGCGTGTTTATTTTTAATTTTGGCACACATTCTGACATGTTGCGTCTCGGGACATTGGATTTGGATCATTTGCCATAATTCTCTGAATGACTGTGTGTTATTTTGACCCCAGAAATGCTCCATGGATGCTGAAAGTATTTCCTACTGCCGAAAAAGCATTGAAGTCAGACCACTCGATTTCCGTCCAATACGCAATTGTTTTGGGATGTGTGGGCGGTGCTCATCTTGTCATGGCCTTTGTCACTCTTCATCACCAGTCTAGCCCCACCTTCATCGGGCTTAATACGGCGGGTTAATGCTGTCCAAAAATAGCAGCGTTTCATGTTTCAGAGCGCTGCTATGGTTATCTCATGTGACCCGACAGTGGCGACATGTAATCAGGGATGTAAACAAACAAGTTAATTCTCCACAAAGAGAACAGTGTTTCAATTATGTATCGCCTTTTATGCCACAACGCTAAAAAACAAACTAGTCCATAATGCTAATGTCAACTGAAACCGTCCACCTAAAAATACTTCCTTAATGACCAATAAGCGAAAGTGTAACCATCTTCATTTTGGAACGGCAGCTTGTTGTTTTATGCATCTGAAGTCAAGGAAGATTTTGCTAAGTCTTCTTTGGCTGAGTTGTGTGTTTTTGTTATCAAGCGGCATGCTGGGATGACATCAAGATGACATGTAGGGATTGGGGAGGGAATTGAAGCAGCACAAGCCCAGAACATCCGCACTAATCCGGTTGTAAATAGCATGATGGAACAAATTGAAAATGGTCCAATATTTTGTAAATATTTGCAGTTGCTTAATTTCAAAAAAAGTATATTAATGGCTAACCGAGGTTGGCCATGGCTCTGCATGAAGCCATGTTACTAAGCTTCATGCTGGAGGCTGTATGACCGAAGCCAAGATGGCCTTTCTGCATAAATGATGTTCAGATGCTAGCAGCAATGTCTTAAAAGGCCTTTTTTTTTTTTTTCAAGCAGCATTTGTCCAACAGGACAATGTTTTCCTGTAGTCCCTATTAAAAGATTTACGCTACCATGAATCAAATGTTTTACTTTTGCTCTATTAGTATTGATATTATGTTATGTTATGTTCAGTATCGGCTGTAGAGGGTGCTAGGGTGCTGCCCTACCGGTCAGCTAAGTCACCTAGAATGATACAAAAATTACATGAAAATGACATAATAAAAAATATTTTAAAATATTGTCATCTACTTACAACCCCAATTGCAATGAAATTGGGACGTTGTGTTAAAGATAAATAAAAACAGAATACAATGATTTGCAAATCATGTTCATTTAATTGAATACACTACAAAGATAAGATAGTTAATGTTCAAACTGATAAACTTGATTGTTTTTAGCAAATAATCATTAACGTAGAGTTTTATGGCTGCAACGCGTTCCAAAAAAGCTGGGACAGGGTCATGTTTACCACTGTGTTAGATCACCTTTTCTTTTAACAACATTCATTAAACGTTTGGGAACTGAGGACACTAATTGTTGAAGCTTTGTTGGTGGAATTCTTTCCCATTCTTGCTTGATGTACAGCTTCAGCTGTTCAACAGTCCGGGGTCTCCGTTGTCATATTTTCATAATGCGCCACACATTTTCAATGGGAGACAGGTCTGGACTGCAGACAGGCCAGTCGAGTATCCGCACTCTTTTACTACGAAGCCACACTGTTGTAACACATGCAGAATGTGGTTTGGCATTATTTTGTTGAAATAAGCAGGGGCGTCCATGAAAAAGACATTGCTCCGATGGCAGCATATGTTTCTCCAATACCTGTATCTACCTTATAAAAGGTGCATTCACAGATGTGTAAGTTACCCATGCCATTGGCACTAACACAGCCCCATGCCATCACAGATGCTGGCTTTAGAACTTTCCGTCCATAACAGTCCGGATGGTTCTTTTCCTCTTTGGCCCGGAGGACATGACGTCCACAATTTAAAACAAATAATTTGAAATGTGGACTCGTCGGACCACAGAACACTTTGCATCAGTCCATCTTAGATGAGCTCGGGCCCAGAGAAGCTGGCGGCGTTTCTGGGTGTTGTTGATAAATGCCGCTTACATGCAGTGATTTCTCCAGATTCTCTGAACCTTTTGATGATATTATGGACCGTAGATGATGAAATCCCGAAATTCCTTGCAATTGTATGTTGAGGAACATTGTCCTTAGACTGTTCGACTATTTTCTCACGCACTTGTTCACAAAGAGGTGAACCTCGCCCCATCTTTGCTTGTGAATGACTGAGCAATTCAGGGAAGCTCCTTTTATACCCGATCATGGCACCCACCTGTTCCCAATTAGCCTGTTCACCTGTGGGATGTTCCAAACAGGTGTTTGATGAGCATTCCTCAACTTTCTCAGTCTTTTTTGCCACCTGTCCCAGCTTTTTTGGAACGTGTTGCAGCCATAAAATTCTAAGTTAATGATTATTTTCTAAAAACAATCAAGTTGATCAGTTTGAACATCTTGTTTTTGTAGTGTATTCAATTAAATATAGGTTGAACATGATTTGCACATCATTGTATTCAGTTTTTATTTATGTTTAACAGAACGTCCCAATTTCATTTGAATTGGAGTTGTACAGGAATAGAATAAATAGTGTACAGTTATATACATAATGATAAGTAATTTTTTTTGTTTAGTTAGTTTTTGTTTTATTGACTCTCGTTATAAGTTTGACATGTTTTGAGGAATTGACCCTCCCACCATGGAGTTGACACAATAAAGCTGACATCAAATCTGGATATTACTGATTGGCTTTTTCTATAAGTCAATCAAGCATTGATTGCAACCTTGATATTATCTGTCTTGTACGTGCGTTGTGTGTTGGGGCTTCCTGCTGTCACGTCAGTGCTGCTCTTGTTTAAGGTAATACATTTTAAATATATCAAAAACTGTTAGCCCTATTAACAATATTTGGTTCCCAGAACGTTCTATACGAGTTTCCACTGTGTTTCCGCTGTGCTTTAATAGCATTAAAACCGTCATTGGCTGTTGTGACGTCATCTGGCCGCATGGCTCAACAGGTAACTTTAAAGCTGGTGAGCATGTCGTCAAGGTTAGAATCTTGGTTAGGACTCTGTCAGAACACATTTGTGTTTACTATGTCAAATTTTGCTCTCTTGTTATTTTTTTTGCCCTGCGGTTCATCTGATCATTTTAAACACTGTATTAGCCTTGGAAATATATCACCGAGGGTAATCAAATACTGATTTATAATACTATGAGCAATCATAATACATTGCAAATAATTGATCAGGTTGTTAATTGTGGCCTATGGAATGTTTGGGCCATGTTTTCAGGTTCCAGGAATTGTGTATGTGAATGGCACAGAGTGGGCCTCAGGATCTCACTATGGTATCTCTGAGCATTCAAAATACCATTAATAAAATGCACCAGTGTTCATTGTCTGAAAGATACGCCTGCTCATACCATAATCCCACCTTCACCATGTGCAATTTGATGCACAAAGTGGACATCAGCAAGCCGTACACCAGAGGTGGGACCAAGTCATTGCTTTGTAAGTCACAAAGAAGGCGCAAGTCTTTGCCCTTAAGTCCCAAGTCAAGTCTCAAGTCAAGGCTTGCAAGTCCCAAGTCGCAAGTCCTTCACTTTGAGCTTTGAGTCCCTACGAGTCTTATTACCAACAAAATAAAAATATATTTTAATATATATTTATATATACTTAATTAATATGTACATATTATATACTGCATTTATATATTTACTATATTTTAAAATCCATATTGTTTTATCAAAGCATTTGATAAACAAGTGCACTGAACCTTTATAAGAAAACTAGGAGGCTGATAGAAATTTTTGCACCTTTAAAGGCAATCGTCAAGGGGGGGCTTAGTTTATTGCACCTTCAAAACCGATTGATAGTAGGTTTTCAGTTATTCTATGAAAATACTATGCTATGACTTACTTTTTCTCACTTTATTTCTGAAGTGACATGAAACAGACCTGTCACAAACAATAATTTGCATCCAGTAGTGCTACAAATAGAGTATTCTACTGAGAATTCTATCGGAATAATCAAGTATAAAGGTTAAAATATATTTTCGCTTGGTTAAAGAGCAATTATGAATACACGAGAAAATTAGACATTTCACTTAATAATGAACGACCAATTTGTTTCCCCTTTTAGATAATCAACGGTATTTTTCTTAAATTTACATTGTACATGTAGCAGAAAACTGCATTTTCTTGTCTACAAACATTCCTAGAGAGGCAATTTCAAACACAACTATAAATAGATTTGAGTTTAATTTTGGCATTTCTTGTATCAAAAACATAAGGCATTCATTTAAAAAAGAGGAACAGAAGTTTTTCAGCTTCTTGTAAAGGTAAAATTTTATCCAACTGCGGTATCTCAGTCAGAACACTAGGGGGCACTATATAAAGAAATACGTAAAAAAGAGGTGAGGAAAAGGACACGAAGAAGAATATAGTTTCATGTTGAATAGATGGTAGCTGTGCGCTGGTCGATTAGTAAATAAAGTGAATAAAAAAAAAGAAATACAGTACAAGACTTAGTCTTGACAACACTACACTGACTAAACCCAACTAATGAACAGGAAGCTCAGACAGCACACAGTGTAACTATTTGCGTGATCGCTCACAAAGCTAGCTGCTAATGCTAACGAAACAAGCATACGTGATGTCAAGCGGTGCAATTCCCACAATGCAATGTGGATTTAAGTTGTTGCAATAATTAACATCCTTATTGTTACATTAAATATGGTGGTCATTTCTGTGTATGTTAACGGTGGTTCTTGGAATGTATACCTTATTTAGATGTCACATTTATTGTTGATTTAAGTTGTACTTTAGGTAGTGTGTGAAAGAAGGATCTATTGGTGAATTCGCCGACCAGACCGTGGCCAACAGTTAAAAGATAAGAATGAACTACACATTAGCAATAATGTGGATTCATCTTGAGCAATCCAACCTAATAAATAATCATTAAGACCTTCAGCATTATGTTGTTACTTATTATGTTTTCCTGTAGTAAAATAGTAAGTTGCACAAGTAGTTATAGAAAGACAAAGCTACAAAGTGTTGCTTTCTCAGTGCTTTGGTCAAAGTCTTTTCAAGTCAGTGGGTTCAAGTCCAAGTGAAGTCACAAGTCATTTGCTGTTCAAGTCCAAGTCAAGTTGCAAGTCTTTTAACATATTGGCGAGTCTGAAGTCATCAAATTCATGACTCGAGTCGGACTCGACTCCAAGTCATGTGACTCGAGTCCACACCTCTGCCGCACACCCACACGACGCTATACACGCTTTCTGCCATCTGCCCTGTACAGTGAAACACAGGATTCATCCGTGAAGAGAACACATCTCTAAAGTGTCAGACAGCATTGAATGTGAGCATTTGCCCACTCCAGTTGGTTACGAACGTCACTCAGGATGAGATTCCAATTAGGACAACGAGCATGCAAATTAGCTTCCTTGAGATGGTTTCAGAGAGTTTTTGCAGAAATTATTTGGTTATGCAAACCCATTGTTGCAGGAGCTGTCCGGGTGGCTGGTGCCAGATGATCTTGGAGGTAAAGATGCTGAATGTGGAGGTCCTGGATTAGTGTGGTCTGCAGTTGCGGGGTTGATTGGATGTACTGCCAAATTATCTGACACGCTTTTGAAGATAGCTCATGGCAGAGGAATGAACATTGAATTCACGGGTGACAGCTCTGGTGGACATTTCTGCAGTCAGCATTCCAATTGCACGCTCCCTTAAAACTTGCGACGTGTGGCAAGGTGCTATATGAAAAAAACTGCACATTCTAGAGTGGACTTTTATTGTCGGCAGCCTAAGGCACACCTATGCAAGAATCATACTGTCTAATCAGCACCTAGGTATGCCACACCTGTAAGATTATTTCAGCAAAGTAAAAGTACTCAGTAACACAGATTTCTGAACAATATTTGAGAGAAACAGGCCTTTTGTGTACATTGAAAAAGTCTGAGACCTTTGAGTTCAACTGAGTAGTATCTGCAACATTTGCACAATCAACATTGTCCCAGATTATCCCACTATTAGTCACTTTAAACTGCATACAGTTCTTGACGTCTCGTCCCCCTTTGCAACATTGCACCGGACTATTGCTCTATTAGTTATTCAAACTGCTCTCATTGCTAGGGAAAAAAATAATAATTGTACCGGCATTACCAGATTACTAGCAACCTTTTATTGCTCAGTGACTGTTTTTCTCAATGTCTTTATGTCTCAAAAGTGTTTCCTGTCAATTGACTGTCTGTTGGCGTACTAGAGCGGCTACAACTACTGGAGATAAATTCCTTCTGTGTTTTTGACATACTTGACAAAATAAAGATGATTCTGATGAAAAATTGGACCAAGTATAAAAGTGTTGCATTTATATTTTTGTTCAGTATACTTCACTACTGGCATCTTTTCAGCTCAATTTGCTATTTATCAGGCAGGCTTTATTCATTGTTTATAGAACTCAGAGCAAAACGCACAAACTAGAAGTGGTAAAAATGTTCAAAGCTGCTAAGTCAGAGTTTCGCATGCTGCAGTATGTGCTAGCACTCAGTAACAGGCAGTGCTATGGTTACTAAAAGTGTTTATCTGTGTGAATCAAACGTTTCACATTTGGTATATTCATATTATTCAATAAGTAGGATGTGTGCATCAACCAGATACTGCTACCCACAAAAATATTTTCTTTTCCATTTTTGTTTATGTGTCACATTAAGTGGTAATTTGTCAAATTGATTTTCTGCTAAAGCGTATCAGCTGCAACGTAGACTGGAGTATTTATGAATCTGTATTGTAACTATTACTCTTGTGTTTTATCCTCGTTGCTGTGTACAACACTTTGGTCACTTTATAATAATAAAACTTTTAATGGATTGGAATATATTATAGGGTGGCTGTAGTTACTACTTCTTTTTTTGATGCCTTAAATATTTAAAATAAAATATGAGTTTGCCTGTCACCGAGTGACAGAATAATGTGCATTGAGAAAAATTAATAAGACCTCTATTTAGTGCAAAGTCAACAAAATGAAGGACAAGCAATGAATTAAAAAAAGCTCCTGAAGGCAGCTGAAGTATGATGAACTATCTGATTTTCAGGGTCACTGCTCATCTGTCAGCTTTCATTTATCAATCATCAGAGCATACGTCAAAGCTCATGAAGTCTTTCTTTTTGTCCAAGCACATTAACGATTATATCAATATCTTATTGCATTGGACATTCATTTTGTTCAATCAGGATCATTGTCTGACAGTAATGAGGTGCTAACCAAGCTGCTTTTGTATGCTAATGGTTAGCATGCACAGATGGTGTAGCCTCAAAACGTTGTTGCTTATCCAGTGGTTCCATTTTCACAAAGAAATGGTATACAAAATTCAGTCATATGAAACACTATGTCAGGTGGATAGGCTCCAGCTCACCCATGACCCTAATGAGGACAAACGATACAAAACAATGGATAAATGGATGGAAAAATGAAACCATATTCTTTGCATGCTCGATTGACTGGTCGTCGGTGTGGGGTAAATTACTTAAATTACATGAAGTCTCTTGTTCATGTAAAATGACATGCAATTTAATCAGTTGCAAAATATCAGTCAAATGTGTTTTACTTCCCGTAAAAATAAAAAAGGTAAGGTAAAGCAACAATAATGCTTGAAAGTTGCTTTGAAAGTCACGTTGCACTATTGTCTGCTTACTTAAACCATAAAGTGTGACCCTTCAAAATAAAACTGTTAACAATGGAAATGATTGCCTTCATGTTTGAATCGCTTAGTCTGGTTCTTTTGTGGTTCTTGTTTGGTGTGCAGTGACCTAGTAAAAGAATAGCAAATAATGGGATTTCTTTTTTGGGGGGGGGGGGAGAATTCATTATTATAAACTCCGGCGCAAAGACAAACATTGTAGTCGAGGACACTAGTGTTGTAGTGTCGTGTCATACAAGGTCACTCGGGCCTTTTCCATGTATAATCTTTGTTTTGGTGGCACCCCATTATGCTAAAATAAGCCCATTTGGGAACGGCAAGATGTTCCATGCAGTTAACTGGAAACGCCCGTGGGTGACTGCTGCAGTGCTATCTATTATGCCACATGTATGTTATGGCAGCGGGGGAATGTAAATTTTTCATAGCGTACACTTCTGCCCACTGAAGCTTGCTAACGAGAGCCGCTCTTTGTCCTCCTTTGGCCATTCAAGAGGCTTTGTGCTGGCCCACTTTTACAAGCTGGATTAAGCTGCTAGCCATGTTGCTGCATACCTTCGATTTACGATGTGTTGGGTAAACCAACAAAATATAACAGACATTAGGATACTAATAGTAATACTATTAGAACATTTTGGAGTTATTTGATTTACTACGGGTATTTGTATTTTTTTATTATTATTATTGTTTACATTAGTCTTTTTGCAGCCTAATGTTGACGCTTTTGGTATGCATTATATTTTGCATCTCTTGTACTGGATCTCATATTATTGTGTAGGTGTACCTAATCAAGTGTCCAGGGTGTTTTTAATTCGTGCTTGCCCTCATTAGGGTCACGGGTGAGCTGGAGCCTATCCCAATCCCTGAAAGATGTGGGGTACAACCTGCGCTGGTGCCCAGTCATTTGCAGGGCACATACAGTATAGATAAACAGCCATTCACACCTATGTGCAATTTAGAGTCGTCAGGGAAACCCCACGCAAATTCCAAACAGAAGGGGCTGAGACGAGAAACCAGACCAAGCCAAACCCAGGACCTCTCGGTGTGAGGCAGGGGTGCAAATGGCTGATTTGAATGACTATTTGGTGAAAATATCTTAATCAAATGGATATGATCATAACTGGGATGCTCATGAATGAGGTCTCCAAAATTGTGAGACAATAGGGCTAGTCGATCATGAGGTGATGTCATGAGAAAGAGAGCAAGGGGCCAGCACATCAATCTCTGAACCCTGCAGGAGCACCGTGCCGCGACCCATGATGACCGCTGACCTGGGGGTTCGAGGGAGTGACGTATGACATGATGGGGCAACGAGGTTTTGGGTTGGCACTTTTATTGTTTGCAAAGGACGGTTAACTTTTCATGATATTTTTGTAGTCACATCATACAACACAAGCCACGTTGTTCTGCAGCACCCAAGGGGTTTCATTGTTCAAAGATATTAATTAGTCTTTCGTCTTGAGCAAAAGGGCAGGTGCTTCAGTACCACTTGGGGTCTATGTGTGCACGTGCCTGTGTCTTTTGAATAACCTTGCGATTGGCTGGCGACCAGTCCAGAGTGTACACCACCCCATTAGTCAGCTAGGCTCAGCTCCATCTTACCCGCAACCCAAATGAGGACAAGTGGAATAGAATCTTTCCTTTTCTCCCATGATGAAATCTCAAGTACTCTTACAAAAAAAAAATCTCTGATTAAAAAAATAATCCAGGTGAAATTGGATGAACGACTAAGAACACAATGTGGGTAGCCCAAGACTGTTGTGTGAAGATGAAAGTCTTCAGAAATATGAAGCATTCCCGATTAATTACAATTTTGTCTGTAACCTTAGTGAGGATAAGCGGAACGGAAGATGAATGAATGAATGAATGTTGATCATTTATCATGGCAACCTTCATCAATTTAGACCAGGTTTGTATTTGGGAATTAAAGATGCAATGAGCCAAAGTACACTAACATTCACCTCTTTAGCATCACAGGACTAAACCATGTTTGCACCCCCCCCCCAACCCCCACCCCCTCTATTTAGCTTCATGTGTCTCCTCTCCCCACCCACAGTGGCCCTGACCAACCAGGACAGAGTCACTCCAGTCAGCGAAAATAATGTCGATGGAAAAGCAGCAGGAGCTGTGGACGCTAAGATACCTGAAGGAGAACTTTTGCTGCAGGTCAGTAAAGGCGTAAAGTGATCAAATGATTATTTGAAGATGTCATTAAATCCCAACAACTGTTCATGGGCTGACAACTTGCTCTCAACCATGTATTTTCCAATCTCTGAAAAGTCCCCAAAATTCCATTTAGGCCATCGTCAGATGCCAAGGTCGTCATGGTGGCTTTTCCACTCGACACATCTGGTTTGCTGAGCACTCATGCAACAATACTGCACTATTTTGTGCACTTGTACAGTCTGCCGTTTGCTGAATAAAATACTTGTCATCTGAAGCTGCACTAAAGCGCTCAGTGTTTGAGAGCGCTAAGAATGCCCTGCATCTGTTTGTTTGTCAGCAGTACAATACAACATTAAGACTTGGCCAGTTTTCCAGACTTTTTTGGGGACAACGTCAAGGAGGAAGCCATTACATTGTAGGGTAGTTCTACAGGAGCACAGGAGCAGTCGAGAAGAAAATCATTTACAACTTCAGTGATGAGCAAATCTAGATTATGTCTGAGGACTGATACAATTGGCTGGTAATAAATGAGTGGACCCATCAGCATCCTTTTTGGTGAAAATTTTGGCACATAGGGGTTTTGATGTGGTCAGCTGATGCTGTTTAGTGTTACAGGGAGCTGGCGGTTATCCCAGCAGATTTCGGGAACCCAGTACTGGTTGCCAGTCAGTGACACATTTTTCACATTGATAAGTCTTCACACTCACATTCACATTCACTCTGAGTAGGAACTGAACCAACATTATCTGGATGGGAGACAGGCAACTATACCAGGGGTACTCACATACAAATCTTAAAGGGCCACACATAATTATTTCAATGACGCAAAGGTCCATTTATCGAGGTTGGTTAGGCCGTATGCGATAATACTGTGATATTCAAAACAAAATTGTCATGAACCGCCCTGCAGTACTATGGTTGGAGCCTGGGTGGCGCTTTGGGCCAGCTCGCCCTCTCTCTCTCTCCCTTCTCTCTCTTTCCAGCACCTTCCTTGGCCGCGCACCTGACACCAATCAGCCCTCATTACCACCTGCATAAAAGTCTGTCAGATCCCGGGAACTCTCGCCAGAGTATTGAAGCTTCCCCAGCGGTACAACAGCTCCCCAGTTTCCACGTAAGCTACGCAAACCCTTGTCATCGTTCTGACCTCCATGTTTTCCTTGTCCTCAGTATTTCCTCCATGTCCCTCGCCAAGTGGATTTCTGCCATCACGCCGCCAAGCCAGCCGCCTGCCCTCGTCACTGTCTGACATGCATCTTCTGCCTCAACAACTGCCAGCGCATCCCAAGGACCATCTACATTTTCATTTTCAATAAACTGTTCATCACAACCTCTCAGACTCCGCCTGCTCTTGGGTCCAGTCTTCATCCGTTCGTGACAGAATACTGTGGCCACAAATGTACCCGCCTAGATAACAGACTACGTAAGAATACTCCACCTGATGATCCCATGCAAATTTGTAACACACGTCTAGATCCCCAGCAACGTCAGCGTCGCGTAATCTAGTGGCTGTGCATTTATTAATCAGGCCACTTCATTACCACAGACCAGGCTCGCCACGGTCCGAGAGCGCCGTGGTGATCCAAACCACCATGTCCTCTAGCGCTCCCTCCCGTATGACCGTTCCTGCTTGCATTCTAGGTTCTCCTCATAACACACCCGTAGTTGCTCTTATAGGTTCCGGTGCAGACGATCATTTTATTCACAAAGGTATAGCACATCAGCTCCAACTCCCTCTCCAACCACTACCATGTCCTAAAAAAGTCACAGCCCTGGATGGCCGAATAATCTCCCCTGTCACCCACCAAACAGTGCCATTCATTCACCTTGCTCATTTTCGAAAATCACCGCGAGAACATTTCTCTTTTCGTTATCCTTTCCCCTGAGACCCATTAGTCCTTGGAATTCCTTGTCTTAAACAACATAACCCCGCCCTTGACTGGTTGCGCTTATCCATCACTGGATGGAGCCCTCACTGCCATTCACACTGCCTGCTCTCTGCTATACCGCCCTCTGGAAACCCACCACCATCTACCACACCAGTTGACCTCTCCTGAGTCCCCAAAGAATATCATGACCTCTCTCCGGTGTTCAGTAAAGACCTGGTCATTTCTCTACCCCCCGCCCTTACGACTGCGCAATAAATCTCCTGCCGGGAGCCCCTCTTCCCTCCAGCCATCTCTTCAATCTCTCTCGCCTGGAGAAAAAGGCGATGGAGGACTACATCCGTGATTCCCTGGCTTCTGGACTCATTCGCCCTTCCTCGTCTCCGGTTGGGGCCGGATTCTTCTTCATTGAAAAGAAAGACACCACTCTCTGCCCATGCATAAACTACTGTGGACTCAATGACATCACCATAAAGAACAAATCACCACTACCCCTCATCAACCCGTCATTCGAACCCCTGTGCGATGCCCAGATATTCACCAAATTGGACGTACGAAATTCCTACCATCTCCTCCGTATCCATGAGGGGGATGTATGGAAGACCGCTTTTAATACCCCCCTCGGACACTTTGAATATCTGGTCATGCCATTCGGATTAACCAATGCCCCCGCAAGTCTTCCAAGCATTCATCAACGACGTCCTCTGTGATATGTTAAACCGGTTTGTTTTTGTTTACCTGGACAACATCCTCATTTTCTCCCGCTCCCCCGAAAAACACCGTACACATGTACGCCAGGTCCTACAGCGCCTCCTCGAAGACCGGCTGTACATCAAACCAGAAACATGCGAATTCCATGCGAATTCCACCTCTCCATTTTTTAGGCTATATCATCGCCAAAGGACAGTTGCAACCAGAACCTGCCAAAATCCAAGCAATCATTAACTGGCCCATTCCCACTACCCGGAAAGAGCTACAATGTTTCCTTGGCTTCGCCGACTTCTATCGCCGCGTCGTCCGCAATTACAGCAAGGTCGCACTTCCCCTCGCCAGCTCCGCCTTTCAGTGGACTCCGGCAGCATCCAAAGCTTTCAGCCAACTAACTAAAAACCCGTTTCACCAGTGCTCCCATCCTACGCCACCCCGACCCCTCCCTCGAGTTCGTGTTGGAGATTGCCGCCTCGGACACTGGGGCAGGAGCCGTCCTCTTGCAGCGGGACTCCTCGTCCCAGAAACTTCATCCCTGTGCCTTTTTCTCCCGTCGCCTGTCCTCTGCCGAGAGGAATTACGACGTTGGCAACCTAGAGCTGCTAGCCATAATATGGGCATTGGAAGAGTGGAGGCACTGGCTGGAGGGGTATCACCTGGTGATCACAAGAACCTTTCTTACTTCCGTTCCATCAAACGCCTTAACCCCCGACAAGCTCGCCTTAACCCCCGACAAGCTCGCTGGGCCCTAAGCCTCTCCTTCCGACCTGGATCCCACAACAACAAACCTGACGCCCTATCCCGCATATACTCACCCCCTTCCAGCACGGCAGAACACGAAACAATCCTCCCTTCCTCCTGCTTCGTTGGTGCTGACACATGGAAGATTGAACGTATTGTCAAAAACGCTCAAAAGACTCACCCTAACCCCAAGACCGGACCTCTGAACCGACTATTTTTACACAATTCAGCACGCTCTGACGTCCTTCAGTGGACTCCAAACTCACGTCATCCTGGCATCACCCGTACAGTCCAGTTCATCCAGCAGCACTTCTTCAAAGACACCTGGGGGTTCGTCCAAGCCTGCTCCGTCTGCGCCCGAGGGAAGTCTTCACACCTGCCCCCAGCTGGTCTGCTGTGCCCCTTACCCATCCCGAGCCGCCCCTGTTCCCATATCGCTTTAGACTTCATCACCGGCCTGCACCCTTCTGAAAGTAACACCATGATTTTCACTGTTGTCAATCGATTTTCTAAATATGTCCATTACGTACCCCTTCCCAAGCTACCCTCTGCTTTTGAAACTGCTAAACTCCTTGTTCATCATATTTTCAAACTCCACGATATCCCCATCGTCTCTGACCGTGGTCCCCAGCTCTCCTCTCTGGTCTGAAAAGAATTCTGTAAAGCAGTGGGCGCAGCAGCCAGCTTGTCTTCAGGGTGCCATCCACAGACCATCGACCAGATGGAGTGGGCAAATCAATCCCTGGAGACTGCCCTTCGCTGCGTTGACGCACGCAACCCCACCTCCTGGAGCGCATTCCTTCCATGGATCGAATACGCCCACAACTCCTTCACCAGCTCCGCCACCAGTATGTCTCCGTTCATGGCCTGGTACGGTTTCCAACTTCCATTGTTTAAGGAACAGGAATATGCGGTGGGGGTTCCCGTGGTGAGGGATCACCTGAGAAGGGTCAAGTCTGTGTGGAAGGAGGTTAGGGCAGCCTTGGTCCGATCTGCGGCGAGGAATAAACGGCTTGCTGACCTTCGCTGTTCCCCTGCACCTGATTACAAGGTGGGCCAGTCAGTTTGGCTTTCCTCCCGTGACCTCCCACTCCAAACAGAATCTCACTCCACGATTGATCGGTCTGTTTCCCATCACTAAAAACTAAAACTAACTCACTAAAATAATAAATACCACGTCCGTTCATCTCCAACTCCCGGAGTCTCTAAAAATTCATCCGACCTTCCACGTGTCATTGCTTAAGCCTGTCTCCACCTACGCCCTGAGCCCTCAGGCTGTATCTCACCCCCCCCCCCCGTGTTATCGAAAACCATTCGGCCTTCACGGTTTTGCGCATCCTGGACGTGCGGCCCAGGGGGAGGGGTTACCAGTACCTGGTGGACTGGGAAGGGTATGGTCCGGAGGAGCATTCCTGGATTTCCAGTAAGCTTATCCTTGACGACTCCTTGCTATCGAACATTTATGCGGCTCACTCGTGGAAGCCTGCCAGGACGGCGGGAGGCGTCCGTTGAGAGGGGGGTACTTTCATGAGCCACCCTGCAGTACTACGGTTGGAGCCTTGGTGGCACTTTGCGCCATCTCGACCTCTCTCTCTCCCCTTCCCTCTCTCTCTTTCCAGCACCTTCCTCTGCCGCACACCTGTCACCAATCAGCCCTCATTACCGCCTGCATAAAAGCCTGACAGATCCCGAAAACTCACACCGGAGTATTGAAGCTTCCCCAGCGGTACAACGGCTCCCCATTTTCCAATTAAGCTACTCAAACCCTTGTCATTGTTCTGACCTCCGTATCTTTCCTTGTCCTCAGTGTTTCCCCCGTGTCCCTCACCAAGTGGATTTCTGTCACCAAGCCAGCCGCCTGTCCTCGTCACTGCCTGCAACGCATCCTCTGCCTCAACAACCCGCCACTGTATCTCAAGGACCATCAACATTTCCATTTTCAATAAACTGTTCATCACAACCGCTCAGCCTCCGTCTGCTCTTGGGTCCAGTCTCCATTCGTTCGTGACAAAAATGTCCTTTTCATTTAAAACAACAAAAATACCAACTAAAATAAAAACTAATTTCCATTTTGACATAAATTAAAATAGTTGGATAAAACATTACACAACACCTGTCATTAATCCAAAACACATATATCAGAAGAGGGTTAAGAACATAGAGCATTTCTTTTTAAAAATCCAAAGCCTCCCGCACACTGAACGATGCGGCCGAACCCGACTGAACTGTCGTGCAGTGTTTTGGGTTTGACAACTATTTTCATGAACTGCCAATCAGCCTGCTGCCGATTTTGCCATGATTCAAAATTTTAATAGCCGCAATGTTGCCGCTTACAGCAAATCAAAATGTACATAAGCTTTGCCATACTGCCTCAAGCCATACAAATACTATATAAAGCATCAAATATTGTGTTTTACATCAATACTTAACTTTATTCAGAATTTATAATGTGCTTGTGACCAAAATGTCCACAAAAGGTACATACATCACTAGGTATGTTCAAAAGAATGGCGTCAGCGAGATTCCTTTAAAATATCCACATTCTCGCGTTTACTGTCACCCTCATCCTCTCTCTTGAGCAACCCACTTCTTCCTTAACTATTATGGTTTAATAAATGTGATAAAGTACAATATACTCTACATACAGCATCAAATGCCTATACAGGCTCACTGTTCATGCCGTCCATATTTCTAATCCCTCAATGTACGGGGGTGCATAGGTACTGCAACTCTTATTTTTATGCAATGGTCCGCTCCAATCGGGTTCGACTGCATCACGCAGTGTGCAGCGGGCTTAACGTTCACTAATAAATAAAACGTAAACCTCTCTAATAACATATTCTGGTGCAGCAAGTAATGGCTAACGCTAACAGGCACTTAAACTTACTTTGTCATTGATGCGCACAATCAAATGAAATTTATACCGATTGAGTCGCACCTCTGCTTCCAGCCACTGTGAAGTCACTGTTCATGCACAAGCTACGTGAACTGGACCCCTCGAAAAACAAATATACAAATGAACACAAAAGTAATATAAAATAATGGCACTTAAATTATAGCTGTTCATATTTTTTTCTTGAACAATTGATGACTTTGGGACCTTTTATACAGGCTGTCTGTCTATCGTTAGTATAGAGAGAATTCCCGATCTACACGTGCTGACCCAACCAGCACCCAATGTAGAAAAACATTTTTCAATGAAGGTGCACTGCCATGCGCCCACCGAGTGCAACGCCAGCCTCACATACACAATTAATGGACTGGTCATCCGCGCACTGTCAAGTCAAGTCAGTCACAGTCAAGTGTGGCTTACGGCCAAACTACTACTCTGAGAACGCCCAAGCTCATCTGATCTTGGAAAGTGCCGCAACCCTATTGAGTATCCCTGCACAACACCATCAATGACTTGTACGAGACGCCCGTATGAATGTAAACAATGACTGATGGATATCATCACGGCAGACGTTTCTTGGAATCTCTGTGTAAAATAAGTTTTAGTCTGCCTTTCTCTACACAAGTTCTATGAGCTCTTATCCATGTGGACAAACAGTTTGGTGATATAAACCATCTGGCACATCAGGTTAATTCAATCTGTCTGATGTGAACATTTGCGGGAAGTCTAACCTCAACTTTGCCCCGAATTAAATATTATTTAGAACGCTGCTAAACACTGTCCAATCTTATCATTGCGAAAAACATTTCAATGATACCATACATCTAAAAATAAATGAAATTTGTCCATACTAGATTAATATTGGTACTTTAAAAAAAGGCTAAACTCAGTGGCTCAAGTCTTGTTTTTTGTACTGTATGTAAGATTGCATAGAGCGAAAACTCACTGGCTGCCAGATCGCTTTTGATCTGCTGGAGTCATTGATTTTCCAGTCCAGTTCCTCTCAATGTGCACCACACTGGCATTCCAGGAGGGGAAGGAGCAAACTACCCACCCACCACAACCCGATCCTACAGGGGAGATTTTGTTCTGTCTTTATAGTCTGCAATTCTTTTGGCTCGCTCATAATGAAACATGAAAGCTCCTATGGAGAAACGGGCTCGGTCAGGAGGTGACCATTCCAAAAAAGGGGGCCCTCCCTGCTCGCTTCTGGTTGATTTGTGAAAAAGATATTTTTCTTTGATTTTGTACCTATCTGAAATACATAATGCCCCCATTACTTCAAAACATAAACTTTTATTAATGTCATGCGGTCCAGGCTTCACAAAATGGTTTGGATCGGTAAATCCTGATCAAGCCTGCGATACCACCACAAGATAGACGATTTCTGCATCAGCTATGTAAATAACGCAACATCGGAGCAGTGCTGCATGCCAGCATTCTCCATGAAAAAGTTTCCACTCCCATTTCCATTCCACTCCCTTCAGGAAATCATATGAAAGTGTTATTTACGGGTATCCCAGGAACATCATAAACAAAAACAAAAAAATTATAGACAGAAAAATAATGAAAATAATGCAGAATATGGGTTTCATTACAATAAGAAAAAAAAAGGAAATGAACCAATTGTGAATACTCAGGACAAGATTAGGTGTGTTTTCAATGACTTTTTAAAGGCTGGGTAAGATGGTATGGATCCTGAAGATATATCCAGGTCATTCCAAGGTTTTGGACCTCTAAATCTACCGTAATATTAAACTGATGACTAGATGTCCAGCAGAAGGGTAGATGAAAATTGGTACATCTAGTTGGATAAAAATTAGTCAACTGAAAATGCAAAGAAAAGTGTCAGGTATCATCTTCTTCCTTATTGTTGATATACTTATGCATGAACAGGCAGGAATGGAAAATATGGAACCTATGAAAAGGTAATATTGAGTAATGTCTAAAAAGAGGTGCAGATGGTTCATGTCTGCCAGACTGACAAATTGTTCTTAATTATCTCTTCTGGATTATCAGTAATTTGTTCAGATAATCTATGGTGGTTACGGGCGGCGCAGTGACCGACTGGTTAGCACATCTGCCTCACAGTTCTGAGGCCCCGGGTTCAAATCCGGCCTCGCCTGTGTGGAGCTTGCACGTTTTCCCCTTGCCTGCGTGGATTTTCTCCGGGTACTCCGGTTTCCTCCCATATCTCAAAAACATGCATTGGAGGTTAAGTGAAAATTCTAAATTGCCCGTAGGTGTATATGTGAGTGTGAATGGTTGTTTGTCTATATGTGCCCTGCGATTGGCTGGCGACCAGTTCAGGGTGTACCTCGTCTCTCGCCCAGAGTCAGCTGGGATAGGCTCCAGCACGCCCGCGACCCTAGTGAGGATATAAAAAAAAAACTACTAACTGGCATTTTATTTTATGAGGGCTGGACTTCTACCCTTAAACTGCATACAGAATGTTGGTACTGAGTGTATGGTATACATTTGGTCTACAGATTTGAGACAACAGAAATAGCCGTTGCTGAATGGTTAGCATTCCTGATTAGCATTAGTGGGGGGGAAAAAACGCTTACTACCTTTTAGTTACACATTTTATAGCATCTTCAGTTACACATTTTATAGCATCTTAAAAATCACTTACAAATGCTCCTCTGTCATTTTGGCAATGTTTTTTACTTGTCCAACAGTGCATCCGTCGACAACAAATGTCCGTGCGGTAAACAAAGACAGAGGCCAAATGGTTCCGGGCAACGCAAATTTGGTCCTGGCTTTGCAAATATGCTTTTATTAATATTTTTTATCGCCTCAAGGTACAAATTTTTGCATCAACCAATTTTTTTGGTGAACTTGGAACTGTGGTGTGGCTGACACAACCTGGAGCTGAACACGCTCAAGACTGTAGAGATGATCGTGGACTTCAGGAGGCATCCTTCGCCACAGCTCCCCCTCACGCTGTCCAGCTGCCTTGTGTCAACCGTCGAGACCTTCAAGTTCCTGGGAATTACAGTCTCTCAGGACCTGAAGTGGGGGATCAACATCAACTCTGACCTCAAAAAGGCCCAGCAGAGGCTGTACTACCTGCGGCTTCTGAGAAAGCACGGCCTGCCACAGGAGCTGCTGAGGCAGTTCTACACAGCGGTCATCGAATCAGTCCTGTGTTCTTCCATCACAGTCTGGTTTGGTGCTGCTACAAAAAAGCACAAACTCCGACTGCAACGGACAATCAAAACTGCTGAAAGGATTGTCGGTACCCCCCTACCCACCCTTGAGGACTTGCACGCTGCCAGAACTAAGACAATCGCGTGCAATATCCTCTCGGACCCTCCACATCCCGGTCACCGGCTCTTCCGGCTCCTTCCCTCAGATAGGCGCTACCAATCAATGCAAACTAGAACTAGCAGACATTCCAACAGCTTCTTCCCTTTTACAATCAACTTCTTAAATGGCTAACTTACAATTCCATTGCAACATGCTGCCAATTTCTTTTGTCTGAGTTTGTTGTCACATTTCTGTCGGGCCAATTATATACTACTCGTGCACTCACTGTAGTAGTCTCGCCACGCTGCACTATTTGCATATCTGTTGTTGACCAATACTGCCCACTCATGTCAGAGTAGCATCTGCCCCTTTTACACACTGACTGAGGAGTATCTGCAACATTTGCACACTCAACATTGTCCCAGATTATCGCACTACTCGTCACTTTAAACTGCATACACTCGTTGAAGTCTCGGCGCCCTTTGCACAATGGTCATTGCGCCGGACTATTGTGAGATTAGTCATTCGAACTGCTCTAAGTGCTAGAGGACTCTGCATCTTTTTGCACAATTGTCCAAAAATAATAATAATTGTACCGGCATTACCAGATAACTAGCAACCCTTTATTGCTCAGTGACTGTTGTTCTCAATGTCTCAAAAGTGTTCTCTGTCAATTGACTGTCTGTTGTCGTACTAGAGCGGCTCCAACTTCCGGAGACAAATTCCTTGTGTGTTTTTTTGGACATACTTGGCAAATAAAGATGATTCTTATTCTGATGTCTGTTGTGTTCATTTCATTCTCGGTAAACATTATGTAACAATCATACGTGACTAAAATTAGCACCATGACTTTGCCACTCTGCTCACTGCTGGAAGAGTAAACAAAACACTAACTCTGTGCTTCCTCCTCAAGGCTCTCAACGGGTTTGTCCTGGTCATCACTGCCAGTGGTACCATCTTCTTCTCTTCTCACACCATCCAGGATTACTTGGGCTTCCACCAGGTCAGTGATCACATATATCATTCAATCGCATACAATTTGTCTTTGTCTTTATCATCCCACATTGAATGGATAGGTTGCGTGCAACATCTGCTGGAAGCTGCTCAGCATCCTGGGGTTCACTCCCTGCATGGTACAGAGAATCACAATCCCCCCCAGCCAAACAAAAAACAAAAATCTGACCTTATCAGGTTTGGCCTTTTGCAGGAACAGCACAGGTCCAGCAGTGGACCACACCAATCACCAATCTTGACTATCTTGGACAGTGTTTCCCAACGTACATTGAGTCAAGGCACTCATTTTACATAAACATCTTAACGCACACGAACCAATAAAAATACTGAAATAATGATGCTCTTGTCTCAATTTACACACAAATTGACTTACTCAGTGTGAAATCACTGATCAATAGCAGGATATAAGTTGATACAGTATGTCACTACCATTTAATTCTCTTTTCCCCACTTGTTCCTTTTCCCCTAGACCGACGTGATGCACCAGAGTGTGTATGAGCTAGTCCATACGGAAGACCAACAGGAACTCAGGAGAAACTTACACTGGGCGTTGAATCCACCTCCTGCAGCTCCATCCACCATCTCCCAGGACTCACCTCAAGGTTGTTAGTCTCTTCCAGGGGCGTGCAGAGACCTTTGCAGGGCAGGTGCTCAAAGCTATAAGTGTGGCACATGGAACAAGAGTTTGAAATGCCTGAGCATAGCATTGCAGGCTATTCATGAAAACAGAATAAGACACTCACCTTAAGGACACCAGGAATTGCGGTTTCTAGCAAAAGTGCGCACCATTTGCTTAGTTGTTAATCAGAATTACTACTAATTGCATTTGTGTGCGCAAATTACACACGTTTTGTTGTCATATATTAGCATTTTGTGTGCAAGTCACAACTACAGTATATTGTGGCCAAAATAAAATTCCCATGTCATGCCTGAAGCTCGGTACGTTAGTGGATTTATTCTCTAGAACTGTTTTTGCTTTCAATGAAACACAATGTAGAAATCGATTTTAAAAGGTGGTCCACCTCACATTCTCTCCCCTGAATTACTTTATAGTTATATATATTTAGTTTTTTGCAGTGTAAAGTTAGACATTTTAACTAAGCAACTTCTGCAGGACAGTAAATAAAATATCGCAACAATACATTCATACCATTCCTGATCGTGACTGAATTTACCAAACCATTATCATAAAAGGAAAATGTAATAATGAAAATTTTAAAGTTTGAGTTTTAAATCCAATGAAGTTAAATCACAACTGGCCAGATAATGAACTGTCCAATGATGAAACAAGGTGGAAAGGAAGTGAAAAGGAACGGAACCACTTTTTATATATAAATTAAGATTTCAAATCCCCAGATTTTTTTGTCAAATTGGACTATTTTCTGATTTCTTTAGTCCTCTGTCAAACCAAACAAGTTACCTTTGTGTTTTAATCAAAACAAAACATTCATGGATTTCAGCTTTTGGAAACGCGATCGACATTATTGCCAATTTTCTGACATGTTTGGAATCAAACACTCAACCAATCATTCCATATGAGTTCCGGGTCTGCCCAATTTGAAATGAATCTCTGATTCTGGTGAAACTTGTGTAACTTTTATGTCTGATCAACGTGAATCTCACTTGTAGATGAGCACCTCACATTGGCATGCGGAGAGACTGCCACAAACCCTCCCCTCTCAAAAAAAAATAGAAAATGACAACGGGGCAACTTGGGCATCAAGGGCAAAACGGCAGATGCCCGGGCACCTAAAAGCACCCACCCATCCACCCCCTGAAACTGTGGAATACATCCTCTTCCTTCCTCTGATTTTAGACACTAAATATGGGGTTAATTGTGTTTATCGAATAAGACAGCAGTGTGTGGTTTGTAGTAGAAGGCGACTCCCTTTTTTCCAATGATGACTTAACTACAACAAAGCGCCTTGTGTTGGCATCCACAAATTGGGAATTCAAAATCAGGTGGTTAAGTTACACACAGTGTAGGCAGTAAGCCATAAGACTGTCCCTCAGGTTGGGTCACATGACCTCGTAATCCTCAGTGGGTTTACAAGGTGAAGTGGTCCCCATCTGTATTTTGGTTGTAAGATGCCTATGTCTGTGTCTTTGGTTTTTAGTAATGTGTTCAAGATAAGACCCATAGCTCTGACACAAACTCTTGATCCTAAGCCACAAGTGGCATTGGTTTTGTGCACGGCGGATCTACACAAGGTGTTTTTAATGCTGGAAAATTGACAATGAATCATTAAACTAAGGTTTACTATGATTTAACCATTCTGGCAACAAAACGGTTTCCCTTTTATAGCTCCGGAATCCTATAGCGCAATTTATTGTATGAAAGCAAGTCAATAATATATTCATCATGTTTTGTGTTGAATTTTCCAGCAATATGCTCTTTTGCGATCATAGAGCTGGAGCCGGACAGCAGCTCATCCTTGGTCACCTATAACCCTGAGCAACTTCCTCCAGAAAACTCGTCATTCCTGGAGAGGAGCTTTGTGTGCCGCTTCCGATGCCTCCTGGACAATTCCTCTGGCTTCCTGGTAGGTTTTGCGGTAAACCAAACAAAAACTGCAAAATGATTAAATGAACATACTGAATAGACTTCAGTGGGGCTATGCAATTCTAGATTTTATTGATTCATTTGACTTTTTGGCTCGAAAATGAAACAATTGTCTTACCCAGCTGATGTGGAATGCTTATACTATAACAACACGGAGCTAGTGAAAGGCAATCACAGAGTAAGTCATGCTGCATATTCCCAAAGGCGCGGTACCCATTAATACACTGAAAAAGCAGGGACATGTTGATCCACTTCAATGGCTGAAGCAGCATAAAATAAACTTCCCGTGGCTGAGTAACATAGCCAAGAAATGCAAGTGGGCTGCCAGAGGGGGTTTTCAATGTCATTGGTGGCATTGAAACAGTAACAACATGGGCTTAGTATAAAAGTATAATTTTCATTTAAAAAAAACACCTTGGTTTTGTCATACGAGTGTCCAGAAAAGGCTTCTCTGACAGGTACTTCTGTTTGACCCAGTTTTGTATCCACTTTGTCCATATTTGGCTAATACCGCCCCCTTTCCTCTGATCGGTTGTCTCCGTGTAGAAGACCCACGTTTGTTAAGTTGACAGCATGGAGATCTAGTGACATAGATAAGCTCGAGAAATTCGAATGACCTGATTTCAGGCATCTGCAGAAAAACATCAGGAACTCAGGAATGCGTGGATGATTTTAATTCATATTTCACATGTTTACTGAAGCACCATAGAGACAATATTACATGAAATTTCTAGTCGAGTGGATTTAACATCTGGCTGTTAGAAGTCCCATCGACTGCAGCACAATTAAACTCTTGCCCCATCTAACCACACTGGCCACCACCACGTTCTGCTGTGACAATATGATCACAAGTCAACTTTCTCCTCTTTATAGGCTCTCAACTTCCAGGGTAGGCTCAAATTTCTACACGGACAGAACCAGCGGCAAGAAAACGGAGGAAAGGCGCCACCACAGCTTGCACTTTTTGCCATTGCAACTCCTCTGCAACCTCCATCCATCCTGGAGATCAGGACCAAGAACATGATCTTCAGAACCAAACATAAGCTGGACTTTACACCGCTGGCTTGTGATGCAAAGTAGGTTATACAAATTTGGTTCCAGTGCAGGAAATGTAACATTTAAAGATTGTACCTTGATCACTGATTTGGACCGGATATCTCTTCAGGGGGAAGATAGTCCTGGGGTACACAGAGGCTGAACTGCGGGTACGAGGATCTGGTTATCAGTTCATCCATGCAGCAGATATGTTGTACTGTGCAGAGAATCATGTCAGAAGTAAGTTTCATTTTATTGCAAAACACAAATCATGTCAGGACTGACTGATGTAAATCAGCGGTTCCCAACCTTTTTTTGCGCAACGGAACGGTTTGAGATAAAGCAATATTTTTTTTAACGACCGACACGGAAACATAAAAATTATAAAATTATGAGTGTAATGAGTGGGACCCTTGTGCTCATTTCACTCCAATGAGCTGCTCCCATCTTGGGTAATCTTTTTTCTTTCCAAAAAACAGGTGCCAGGTACTTGTTCCCCATGTGCCAAAGCAGTTTTGAAGGCTTCATTGCCCCATTTGTAAGCCTGTTGCCACTTATTAAGCAGAGCGGGCTTGGTGTACGCACATCACCTGTAGCAATAAACCCATATTGTGTACGGACTGCTGATATTATTATTTAAATGCAACTTTCTTTTTCTTGGAAGTTGTAGGATCTTCTTCAGACTCATCAGCCCTTTCTGATGAAGTTCTCCAAAGATGTTTGTTGTTTTTTTTTTTTTTTTTAACAAATTTTTGCTAGCTTGGTTGCGTACTTTTTTTTTTTTCCATTTTCTGAGCCGCTTCTCCTCTCTAGGGTCGCGGGTGTGCTGGAGCCTATCCCAGCTGTCATCGGGCAGGAGGCGGGGTACACCCTGAACTGGTTGCCAGCCAATCGCAGGGCACATACAAGCAAACAACCATTCCCACTCACATTCACACCTACGGGCAATTTAGAGTCTCCAATTCATGCATGTTTTTGGGATGTGGGAGGAAACCGGAGTGCCCGGAGAAAACCCACGCAGGCACGGGTAGAACATGCAAACGCCACAGAGGCGGGGCCGGGGATTGAACCCGGGTCCTCAGAACTGTGAGGCTGACGCTCTAACCAGTCATCCACCGTGTTGCGCATACTTTAAAAAAAAAAAAAAAGATTTTTTTTTTTTTTTTTTTTTTTTATTCAAGTCCAGTTTGATGTGTGTACAGAGACACAGGCTGATGTAACTGATTTTCCAAATAAAACTTCTTTCAGACTGTGATGATCATTAAACAAAAACAAAAAAAGTTCAGTCTCTCTGCGCAGCAGGTACTAAATGGCCCGCTGGTCTAAATCAACCAACACTTAAACTAGACAGTGGCGGCTCCTGAGATGCCCATATGAAACATATGCATTTCGAATGTAGTCCTGTCAAAAACGTTCAGGATGACCAGTCCAACGCAGTCGGAGAGTTAAAACAGCTTTTGCTAGTAATCCCCAGGGATTACGGAGCAGATTGAATAAAACAGTAGAGCTGCCAGAGAAGAAGATGGGAAGGGGAGGGGAGGTCTATAAATCCTCTGCATAAGAAAAGCATCACCCGAGCACCAACATATTATCAGGACAAATACCTCAGATGCCAGATATGTTACTCTCGCCAGTGTGGTTCAAGGGTCAAAGTACTTTAGTCCATGTGCAAAACAAACAAACAAACACAAGACGACGTATGAATCCACACTGCCCTGCAAGGGTCAGCAGCTGCAGTAACACTGATTGTATGTGTTTGTTGTAGTGATGAAGACAGGGGAGAGTGGACTGACAGTGTTCAGGCTGCTCACCAAGGAGAATCGTTGGAAATGGGTGCAGGCCAACGCTCGGCTGGTTTACAAAAATGGAAAACCCGACTACATCATCGCCACCCAGAGGCCCCTTTTGTATGTTTCTGTACTACTAAATTCAAAACAAAACAAAATTATTGTTATTCATATATGGATACAAATGGAACTTTTGTTTTGCAATTGTATAATACTCAAATTAGTATCCACATAATAATCCTTTTTTCTTTTTTGCAGGGATGAAGAAGGAGGAGAACACTTGCGTAAACGCTCCATGCATTTACCCTTTACATACGCTACAGGCGAGGCCTTACTTTACCAGTCTAACCATCCCATTGCGGGCTTCAGAGATGGTGTTTCTGAGAAGAACGGTAGTAAGTCAAAGAAGAGCCGGACTGACAGGTTGTTGAGGGATGGTTTGGATCCAGGCTCACTTCTTGGGGCCCTCATGAGTCAGGATGAGTCTGTTTATGTTTGCCAGCCTGCCCTGGAGCCCAAAATCTCCTTTCACAGCAGCTTCTTTGGAGACCAAATGGGTTTCTCTGACTCCAAATCCAGTTTGCACAGAAGCTGGGAGCCACCAAGCAATGGTGATGTGGATCAAAGCATCACAGAACAGGGCACCAGCTTTGACCCACTGCTTGCTACTTTGGACTCCCTCTCACTGGAAGGCCAAGGTGTCATGGATTCAGAGGATGGTGGCTGTTCAAACGGGGAGTTGTTTGGAGCGCTGGAGGGTTTGGGGCTGAGCGCTGAGGATCTGGAGCTTCTCCTGTTGGATGAGCGGATGATTCGAGTTGAGATAGATCCAGAGCGTGTGCCCACCTTGGATGACCTTCTCACGAATGATGAAATTCTTTCATACATCTATGACTCCATTGAAGGAAAGACTGATTCCGCACACCAGGGAGAACAGGTGCCACCTTGTGATCCCTCAGTGAGTGCAACAACAGTATTAGTATCCGAAAGCACTCTCACCTCTGACACCAATGTGAAAATACAGTTTCCTCACCATAAATCTCCCATGGTGGCAAAGGCTCCCATCGTCCAGTTGTCCCAGCAGATGCAAAAGCACCTCAGCATGTGCTCGGGCAAAGGGGCACACAACTGGGGCCACCAGAGTGAGCATTTGGCCAATACAATAGTCAACGGAGACCTAATGGAGCATGTTAAAGCTGCCCCCAATGGACAATGGTCAGCCCAAGACATTCTCATGAATGCAGGGATACAACTGGAACACATGAACTCACAACAGACTGTTTTCAATGGCAAGACTTCAGAAATAGACGGGGAGCTTCATCAACAGCATCAAAGCTACCTTCAGCAGCAGCAGCAACAGCCCTTGATTAGGAACCAGCTCTTACAGCAGCGCCATGCTAAACAGAAGGTAACCAACCTAAACGGACTGTGTGGTATCTCCAGCACAGAGCAGACGCCAGTAAAATCACCGTGGCAGGACTTTGGCTTCACAGAGAGTCTGGGTCCATGTGTCAATAACAGCCAGAAACCTCTTGCAGACACTTCATTAGATTCCTGCACGGATTACAGCATGCCCAACATTGACAATTCGGATTATTCCATGAACGGCGGTGGTTTGTTCGGGAGCAGTACGCTCCAGCACAGGGCCGAGTCTACAGTGTCATCGTTACAGGGGATTACCCACAAGCGGCAGCAGGAGCCAATCCCAGTTCCTTTGGCTCAGGTCATCTCCAGCCTGTCCCAGTGTCCCCCTCCGAATGCCTCGCTGGAACAAATCCTTACAGTCGGCAAACCTTGTCGGCAGTTGGACCATTACGGCATTGTGGCCTCGGACATGCCTCAGGAACCCAGTCATGGCAAGGTAAGGAACAATTTAGGAACAACAAATTTAGATCTGACACTAGTCAGAGAGCCACATTTAAGGTGATGGTCAGTAATTCTCAGGAAGTTTAATTTAATTTTCCAACACCAAGTTTGTTTGATTTCCCCAAAATTTTACATTTACATTTTTTTACATTTTTTACATTTTACATTTACTCCAGATGGCGGCACGGTGGCCGACTGGTTAGAGCGTCAGCCTCACAGTTCTGAGGACCGAGGTTCAGTTCCTGGCCCCGCCTGTGTGGAGTTTGCATGTTCTCCCCGTGCCTGCGTGGGTTTTCTCTGGGCACTCCGGTTTCCTCCCACATCCCAAAAACATGCACATTAATTGAAAACTCTAAATTGCCCGTAGGTGTGGATGTGAGTGTGAATGGTGATTTGTTTGTATGTGCCCTGCGATTGGCTGGCAACCAGTTCAGGGTGTACCCCGCCTCCTGCTGGGATAGGCTCCAGCACGCTCGCGACCCCAGTGAGGAGAAGCGGCTCAGAAAATGGATGGATGGATTTACTCCTGATATCTGTAAGCGTAAGCATTAGCAAAGGACTTAGAGATCAAATACTTCCACCTGGTTCCTGGTTGGCTATAATACATTTGGAGAAAATTACTTTTGCAGTGTCTAGTATACCATTATACCAACCATTCCATTTATACCTGCATCAAGAAATGTAAGTACAGTATACATGGAACCTCGATAGAACGTACTAATTGGGGGGGGGACCGGGGGGTTGGCCTTCCAATATAGCTGATTGTCCTTTACATTGAAGCACTTTTTTTTTTTTTTTTTTTTGGCCATTTAAATCCATATTACTGGTCAGTATAAATTATTGTTTTTCAGGGTTTTTTTCATGGCCTAAAATGCTCAGAACAGTACAAACTGATTATAAATTAGTCCATTCTATCGAGGTTCCACTGTATATATAACTGGAAGTATAAATAAACACAGTAAAGTTAAATATCACAATCGCACAAAAGTACGGCCAAAGTTTAGTGGCTTAAGTTTCTATCCAACCAACTGGTCATTTTACCACGCCTTTTCATCCGTTTATTGTAAAGGCCATTAACAAGATGTTCGAAATAAATGGTTGTCAGGACTCCTTTGGGGTAGAGAAAATCATCATTCTTGGCCTGCTGGAGACAAAGATTCCTATGTAATGAGTAGCAGATATTTACCACAAAGTTTGACTTCAACAGCGTACCCACCTTCAAGTGAAGCACGAACTTCCTCATTTTGCCTTTTTTTCCCCCCACTGAGTTGCTTCCAACTCTTGGTGTCTTTTGAACGACATGTGAACTCACTTTTTTGGTCTGCAGTCTGCAAGTGCCAGCCGGGCACCGGTACATGACGCATCCCTCTGATTGGTCAGCTTTCGAGTGCTGTCATTGCAGCCCTTCCTCATGCTAATTTGGTGGCTCTCTGTCCCGCACGTGGAGCACCTCACGGGAGCAACATATGCACATTCATTGTGCATACTGTATACGCAAATGCATCCCCTAGCGCGAAATGTGGCCCCTTCATGGAGGACGAGGCCCTACGCACAGTGCATGCTCTGCGTTTTGGGAGGCCCTGGTGCAGCCTCGAAAGCCTATACAGGCTCCCCGTTCAGGGCATTTATATATCAAATCTCTCAATGCGCCGGTGCGAGTCGCCAACTGTCATTTTTTTGCGGGTGCGGCTGAATTGCGCGGTGTCTGTGACCCTTACTGGATCTGAATCAGAGTGTCCAGGTGCACTAGGTTAGAGTATATTACATGCTACTAATTCCAGTGTATATGAAGAGGAACTGTTCATGTTTATATCGTGTCGGCCATGACCCGAGTGAGGATAATCAGTACGGAAAATGGATGGATGCGTCAGAACTTGGCATGTCATTATTATAAATCTCTTGTCGGCACGTCAATCGAAAGCTATGTGAATGTCAAACATGATATCATATACGCACCACGTTGCATCATTTCCTGCCTTCTGTTCTTACCTCCTGGACTGTACAGACGGAGAACGGCCACATCCTGACCACAGCTTACCCAGCCATGCCCAATGGGAATGGTGCAGTGCCCCCTGCTGTCCAGATACCCTGCCCGGAGACTTTGTCTGGCCTCCCCGATCCACCAGCCACCGACTTCTACCTCTGACCAGCTGGCCCGTGCACTGCAAATGGGCAGAGGCATTCATACATACACAACCGCGCGCACACACACAAACCACACTGATTGGACCAGCCTTATAACACACAGATAAGACAACAAACAAAACTAATAAATGCTGTCCTGTTTTTTTTATTTTGTTTTGGCCGAGGGGGTTGAGCGATCATTGTATTATTTTGCAAGTCATATTATCATGAGTCCTTTGTTTACAGTAATGCAGTTAGAGAGTTATGTGAATGAATACAGATGCGACAGATGATTCAGGGTTTTTTTATTTAAGTGAAGAAGTTGCAGATGAGCTGACAGGTTTTGAGCCAAGGTATTTGTCTGCGCTTCATGAATGTACAGACACTCAAGCGGAAAAAGGGAGGGAGGCTTTAGCACTAAATGCAACTTTTACTTTATCCATCCATCCATCCATTTTCTGAGCCACTTCTCCTCACTAGGGTCGCGGCCGTGCTGGAGCCTATTCCAGCCATCATCGGGCAGGCGGCGGGGTACACCCTGAACTGGTTGCCAGCCAATCGCAGGGCACAAACAAACAAACAAGCATTCGCACTCACGTCCACACCTACGGGCAATTTAGAGTTGTCAATTAACCTACCATGCATGTTTTTGGGATGTGGGAGGAAACCGGAGTGCCCGGAGAAAATCCACGCAGGCACGGGGAGAACATACAAACTCCACACTTGCGGGGCCGGGGATTGAACCCCAGTCCTCAGAACTGTGAGGCAGACGCTCTAACCAGTCGGCCATACATTATCCATACTTTTACAAATATCTTGGAATTTTCCTGTTGATAACATAACTGTACGCTCGCCAACCACTTCCTTAGATGCACCTGGACAGTCAAATCCATTTTGAAATCATGATGCTCAGTTTTGGTTGACACAGTCAGGTATTTGGGGGGGGGGGAAGGGGCTAAACAGTTATCAGATTTCTACTACTGGATTCAATGTGGACATGCAGTCGGATCCTGGCATGTGTTCCTTAACCCACCATGTAATAAAAATGTCAAAATAGAATGGTCACTCAATAGGGCATGGCCAAGGCTAAATTATCTAATTTGATGACTTGTGTCACCAATTTCAATATATGCTTAAATTGGGATGTCTATCCAGATTTGCGCCATAATTGAATAGGTTTTTTTCTTTGTCACACCCTACAACAAAGATTCATGGTAACTGCTAAAGTACGAGGGGCAGTCAAAATGTAATGAGCCCAATTTAAGTTGAACCTACTACTAATCAATTTCATTTTTTTCAGGAATTTTCACAGTTTGTAGTTTAAATACATCTTTTTTTTCCCAGGCTGTCCTCTTTCTGTCAGCCATTTGTGGATGGATGGCTGTCAGAAGCGGAGACCTGTGATTAAATTTCTTGCTCTGGAAGAGGAACCAGCACTAAACGTTTTCAAAAGGTTGCAAAATGTGTACTGGGAAACTGCAATAGGCTACAGCACAGTCAAAAAGTGGGTGTCCAGGATCAAGGGTGAAGAAAAAGAAGAAAATCTCCATGACAAGCAAAGGAGCTCATAAAGTTCCTTTGGCTGGACCACCGTAACCCATCACCCATACTCACCTGATTTGTCACCATCGGTGTTGAGAGAACGTGAGATTATATTGAAAAGTAAGAATGGAAACCACACTTTTTGAGCTTCATTTCTATGCGTAGATTGCTTTTCTATTGCAATAAAAAAAAGCTCGAGGAAAAATTGGGCTCATTACTTTTTGACTGGCCCTCACAGTTTTGTTAAATAAAAGTTTTTTAAATAAAACATCATCTTCTTAGGTAGGCAGTACTTTAGCATGTTTCTGTTTATAAAGGCAGACTTTTTGATAGCTTGTGCAGGTGTACCTAATGAGGTGTCCAGGGTGAATGTCATTGGGTTATTTGCTTCACATTACATCTCGACGCACCAAGAAAAAAAAACACACACACACACACACACACACACACACACAAGGGAGCAAACAAAACAGTTGTCCGTTATGCAACAAGAATGTAGTGCTTCATTTCTTTGTTTAACTCGTCAACAATGAGATTAAATGTTTGAAAGGAAGTATAGAATATGAAGAAAATGATGCTCGGACAATATCCTGCACTTTATTTCAAGCAGCCATTTAACGCAGCAGCTCTGCAGTCAGGACAAAACAAAGCCTGATTTGTTTTGTTTTTATTTAGTTTTTTTTTATTGATTTATGAAGTGACTAATGCTAACCAGACAAGTTGGCATCCATTTTCAGATGACGCCCTCAAAAGCACAAACACTTCTGTACAATTGTTCGTGTTCTCTTTATCTTTCTCCAGTTGAATTATATAGTATATAGAGAATTTTTAAAATTTTTTTAATTGTTCACCATGTTGAGGAAGGTTAACCTCTGGGTGATTTTCGGAAGTAAATGCGTTGAACTGATCTGATTAGGAGGATTTATTTAGAATATTTGTTTTGTTCACAGTCTGCGGCAATTATGGGTTTTTGATTGTTTGGAAGATAAAAGACATTCTCATACACACCTGAAAACCAGAAGAGGAAAAAGATTGCTTTGTCATGCAGTGGCATAGAGTGGGTAACCAAGTTCCACCAGACTTGTGTTGAGCTTTTTTCCCCCCTTTAGGGCCACTGAATTTCTTGCTCATGTCCAGAAAGTTTACAAACTACTGTACATTTGTTTGAAATATAGCACATCACTTTTTTCCATCAACAAGTTCTGCAAATGTCAGTCTGAGAAGGAAAAGAAAACGTAGTACGTTACACCCAATTGTTGGTTAGTACGTATTAGTACTTAGCGGAGCGAGACAGCAACTCGGCAATTTTGATTTTTTAAAAATGATGACTGCCGAACGCAATCACTTTTGAAACGCTGCTTGACCGCCAACTTCTTTACAATAGAGAAAAAAAAAAAAAAGTTTGAATGGAAATTGAAAACTGTTGCTATCATAAAACCTTTATTGACTCTACATGCAATGTTTTAAGAAATATTTAGACATTCTTAGCGGCCATGTGTAAAAAAAATAATTTAACCCATGTTAATATTGTGTCAAAACAATGTAAGACTTTATGATGATGACTGACGAATAGCAGCCTCAAATTTTTCACAGAAGTGTAAAAGTTAACAACAATAAAACGACTTAAAATCAACTAACAATAGCGGCCAGCCAGACAGCGGAGTGATGAAGGTTCAATATCAGAGTTTTTGTCTCGCTTTTGATTCCCCCACCCAAATTTATGGTCAAATTGTCAGGGGCATACATTATACAAGTATATTTTTCTCCTTTTAAAATGTCACTCCAATTCACAGACCCTCTTATTGCTACGCCACTTTGCTTTTACAAAGGATGAGCTTTGCGCAAATGCACCCCAGAATCCATCGCAGTACCATTTAGGGATTGGCGTAACAAGTGAGTAGTCGATTAATCGATTGTTACGTGTTTGGCCATTGTGTAGAAGTGACTTTTCATCTGTGGAGTCTCTGTACTACTTAGCCTCAACCAGAAAATACTATATGTTGTCGAGTCAGTCTCAACTACTTTGTATTCTTAAGAACATGACCTCAGCTCATGCTATTTGTTACGTTTAGCATTTTGATGTTTTAAATTGAAACAATTGACATTAACATAATATTAAAATAAAATGGGGGGAAAACAAATTTAATATGAATATAATAATTTACAAATACAGTAAATGGTAGAGGAAATGTAGTCAGATGTTGATTCTTCGTACCAATAAATGACTACCAGGAGGCATAAAAACTGAAGATAGATATATACAAGACACTGGACGCACAGAAATAAAGAGATTGTATCAATCTTGTCACCTGACTTGTCATCTGAGTTACAAAAGAGCCTACTCCTCGAAAATGCACACTTTTTAAACAGATGCTAGTAAGTAACGCCTATTGATCACTAACATTAATTTTGGGAGCAGTTAGCAAGCAAAACCAAATGTGAGGATTCAGGGGAGATCCCTACAGGAAGGACACAGTTGTGAATGTTTCTTATTCATAGTTGGGGGGGAAAAAAACAAACACATTTTTACAAAATAGCTGACGAGCGGCAGTGGCAGCGGAGGAGAGATGCTGAAAAGAGATTTTAATTGTGGAGATAATGTAATTCCTAGTGGTATTAATATTATTGTTCTCTATGTTTTATGTTAAAATGTGATACACACGTGGTTACGTCATTCGGATTGACTCATTTCCTTCCCGCTTATTTTTGTCTTTTTCTTTTTTCTACAGCAGAACTGTTTTTTGCTATATTTAATATGATTGGTGTGACTTATTAAAGATATGAAGACAAATATGTGTTCTGTACATATAAACAAAATAATAATACAGGCATGTACATAGTTTGGCGTCACTACTTTCATACACTGTTTTCGCAACACTTGCTCCTTTGTCCGATTAATGTTTTTTGTTTTTTTTTTTTGCTATGTTGTTCATTATTTTCTAAAGAAGTGTAAATAGAGCAGCTCACACGAATGAGAACAAAACACTATGAGAGCCTGGAAATGGTGCCATACTGCTGAGTCTTCTAACGTCGGCGATATAATGTGAAGTCAAACTTGCTAACGACAGGACAAGGTTGTTTGGCTTTGTCTTCTGTTCTTCCTTCTTATATATATATATAAAAAAAAAAAAAAAGATCTCAGTGATCATATTGTTGGACGAATAAATGAATAAACACCGACATGTTTGCAAGGCTGTTGACTGACATCCTCCCACAACAAGGGGACGCCCTACCATCTTGTCAGTAACAATTTCATGTGCGAGCCCGAACACGTAAAGGTGCTTTGTGTAGCATTTTGACATCAATAAATCATTGCCACATTAAGCTTGGGGAGTGCGTGTTTCTGTACATTTAGCATTTTATCACAGGATTGTATACCAAGATCTATTTTGTTTTTTCTTACGGCAGAATGTTGTAATGTTGTAATAAGTGGTAGGAATGTGAAGACAATGTAAGCTGAAGGAGGTTACTGACTGTAAGGTTGTGGTTGGAGAGAGTGTGGCCAGACAGCAACGGATGGTGGTGTGTAAGATGACTGGTGGTGGAGAGGACAATTAAGAAAGCAAAGGGAGAGCAGAGAACAGTGTGGTGGAAGCTGAGAAAGGAAGTGTTGTGCAACTTTTCGAGAAGAGGTGAGACAGGCTCTCAGGGGACAGGAGGAGCTTCCAGAAGACTGGACCACGACAGCCAAGGTGATTAGAGAGACAGGCAGGAGAGTACTTAGTGTATCTTCTGGTAGGGAAGGGGAGAAGTACAGGAAATCATACAAGGAAAGGGGTTAGCTAAGAAGAAGTGGGACACTAAGAGGACTGAGGAGAGGAGAAAGGAATACATTGAGATGTGACACAGGGCAAAGGTAGAGGTGGCAAAGGCCAAACAAGAGGCATATGATGACATGTATGGCAGGTTGAACACTAAAGAAGGAGAAAAAGATCTACACAGGTTGGCCAGACAGAGAGATAGAGATGGGAAGGATCTGCAGCAGGTGAGTGTGATTAAGGATAGAGATGGAAATAGGTTGACTGGTGCCAGTAGTGTGGTAGATAGATGGAAAGAATATTTTGAGGAGTTGATGAATGAGTAAAATGCGAGAGAAGGAAGAGTAGAAGAGGCAAATGTGGTGGACCTGGAAGTAGCAATGAGGGGAAGTTCGAAAGGCACTGAAGAGGATGAAACATGGAAAGGCAGTTGGTCCTGATGACATTCCTGTGGAGGTATGGAAGCATCTAGGAGAGGTGACTGTGGAGTTTTTGACCAGCTTGTTCAATACAATTCTAGCGGGGGAGAAGATGCCTTAGGAATGGAGGAAAAGTGTGCTGGGTGATGTGCTGAGCTGTGGGAACTATAGAGGAATAAAGTTGATGAGCCACACAATGAAGTTATGTGAAAGAGTAGTGGAGGCTAGACTCAGGACATAAGTGAGTATTTGCGAGCAACAGTATGGTTTAATGCCTAAAAAGAGTAAAACGGATGCATTATTTGCCTTGAATGTGTTGATGGAGAAGTACAGAGAAGGTCAGAAGGTGCTACATTGTGTCTTTGTAGATCGAGAGAAAGCCTATGACAGAGTACCCAGAGAGGAACTTTGGTACTGCATGCGGAGGTCTGGCATGACAGACAAGTATGTTAGAATAATACAGGACATGTACAAGGGCAGCAGAACAGCAGTGAGGTGTGCTGTAGGTGTGACAGACGAATTTAAGGTGGACGTGGGACTGCATCAGGGATCAGCCCTGAGCCCCTTCCTGTTTGCAGTGGTGAAGGATAGGCTGACAGAGGAGGTTGGACTGGAATCCCCGTGGACCATGATGTTTGCAGATGACATTGTGATCTGCAGTGAAAGCAGGGAGCAGCTGGAGGAACAGTTAAAAAGATGGAGGCATGTACTGGAAAGAAGTGGAATGAAGATTAGCTGAAGTAAAACAGAATATATGTGCATGAATGAGAGGGGTGGTGGGGGAAGAGTGAGGCTACAGGGAGAAGAGATAGCAAGGGTGGAGGACTTTAAATACTTGGGGTCAACCGTCCAGAGCAATGGTGAGTGTGGTCAGGAAGTGAAGAAACGGGTCCAAGCAGGTTGGAACAGGTGGAGGAAGGTGCAAGTTGTGTTATGTGACAGAAGAGTCTCTGCTTGGATGAAGGGCAAAGTTTATAAAATAGTGGCGAGGCCAGCCATGATGTATGGATTAGAGACAGTGGCACTGAAGAGACAAAAGGAAGCAGAGCTGGAGTTGGCGGAAATGAAAATGTTGAGGTTCTCTCAAAGAACGACCAGGTTGGATAAAATTAGAAATGAGCTCATCAGAATTAGATGCTTTGGAGACAAAGTTAGAGAGAGCAGATTTTGATGGTTTGGACACGTCCAGCGGAGAAATAGTGAGTAAATTGGTAGAGGTGTGATGAGGATGGAGCTGCCAGGCAAGAGAGCTAGAGGAAGACCAAAGAGAAGGTTGATGGATGTCGTGAGGGAAGACATGAGGGCCGTTGGTGTTCAAGAGTAGGATGCAAGAGATAGGCTTACATGGAAAAGGATGACGCGCCGTGGCGACCCCTAACGGGACAACCCGAAAGAAAAAGAAGATCTTTGTTACCTGCATCCTGACCAACAATTAAAAGAGATATATATTTCAGGGTGTACCCCGCCTCTCGCCCGAAGATAGCTGGGATAGGCTCCAGCACGCCCGTGACCCTCGTGAGGATAAGCCGTACGGAAAATGAATGAATAGTACTCCACAATTAAGTACTATGTATTTACTTCTGTTATCACAATCAGCACATTTAACAATACAACTATTAACAAAGGAAGTGAATAGAGGGTACAGTGCATGTAAAAGGTCAACACACCACTGTTAAAATGGCAGGTTTTTCTAAGGAGAAGGAGGGGCTCTGGGGGCAAGGACGTAGCATAGCTACAATTCTACCAACGACACAAATAAATTCATGACAGAGTATTTTTTTACAATATCGATGAAGTGCTGCAGCAAAAAGGGCATTTTGTTGAGCCAGAGCAAAATGGCTGGTGCTTGAGCACCACCACGTGGGTATGTGCGCACGTGCCTGATTACAGTGCATCTTACGCAACTGATTTCTTGTCTTGCCGAAATCAGCCCTATTGAGAGGACTTCTCATTCTCATGCAATTGAGACGATAGCCCTCATTGGCCACACATACTGCGGAGCCAATGACGACTGCAGCTTTCGCCACCCTGACCTTTGGGAGCTAGGGCTGGCCGGTCTCACAGCCCCGAATTTAAAACAGCAACTGCAAACTGCAAAGCACACTTGAGCCCTTACAAGAAAACGTGGATTATAGTTTTCCTCGTGGAGGCAGAACTAAGCTTGCTTGTCTTGCTTGTCGTTCTTCAAATGCATGTCATGTGACTTCTAATTAGGCCCTGTGGGACTGTCAAGTGCTTGACAATCGTGTCCGTGTCATTGTGGAGTAGATTGACTGTCGTGTGTATTTCTGACCTCTAGATGGCGGCAGCACATAGCTGAATGAGAATGACATCACTTCCAGTGGCATCTCAACGTGACAACGAAAACATTGGATGTCGTCGGTCAACAGAGACCAAGGTCAACCGATGACCTACTGTATATGGATATTGGAACAGTATCCTGCTTTATATCGGGATTTGAAGAAAAATAAATCTGCACACCAGAGACACATGACTAATTAGCACTAATGAACAATTCATGCCCGGCAACATTTGATTTCAACAATGCCATTGAGGCAAGGACTGAGAATTCATTTGTTTACCAGTGTATTTAATGAACCACTGATATTTGTGAGGACGCCTATTAATTGATCGATCATTTATGCCGCCAATTGCCCTCACAATCGCTTTGTGACTCCGGCACATGCACTGAAAAAAAAGACTCCTTTGAATTTACTTCATTTGCACATGTACAGCACAGTACATTTTTCCTCATTACCTTGCTCATTGCCCTTTTTTTTCTGCATCTCAGGTGCAGGGTTCATTTAAATATGATTTGCATATTCAAATGTGGGCGTGGACAGGGAGGTGTGAGCTCATTTCCACCTTGATTGGAATGTACAAAGAAAATGTGCTTGGATTCGTGAGTACGCAGACTTTCATGCATCTGAATATTTTTGTGCGTACGACGTTTTCTGGATTTGAGCGTACGCCATGTTTTAGGAGGAAATCCACGCAAGTCTTTGTCCATGAGGCCCCTGGTACTTGATGTCCAGCTAGTACATGGACCTTATGGTGGATATTGTTGCCATCCATCTTAAATTGTACGCTCAAGCACGCTCTTTGTCCTTACTCGTGAGACAGTTTTGGTATACATTAGTTAGGTGTATGACTAAAAATTTCAAGATAGCTGTATATCGAACTAGACTATCATTGGATAGAGGAGTGATACACAAATAAAATGAGCCCTAGTTTGTAAGAATCGGAGAATGAGAATGATGACAAATTTTCTTGCCCAGAAATAGATATAAATTGTTCGGAAATTTGTGACCGAAACCTTTACTCTTTGGTAGAAAAATGCCCGTATGTTAGTGGTATAGTTGAAAATTAGATGTTTAAACACGCCATTCTCAGATTTTCCAATGGCGTCTGCTCGAGTCATCTCACTCTTCGGGTCGAACTTGAGAGCGAGCGCATCATCCGATTTATTTCAAACTTCACAGAAAACAAGAATAATAATAGTGAATCACCACCATATAGTTTTCAATCGTGGATTAATCCTAAGAACATTTCATTTTCGATGCAGGAATCAAGGAACATTTTCACCTTCGTCAGAACCACAAAAAATCTCAACCGAATTGAAAAATTCAAACGGGGGGGAGTGGTAAACCGATTTCCCAACAATGTAATCTAAAAAGAACAAGCATTACCTTGCGTGAAACAATGAGAAAACACAATTTTGGTTGTGCTCAGCTAAATCCGTGTGCCCAAAATCCGGCAAAAAAATGGAAAGGATTTATAGTAACATACCTAAAATAGTAGGACAAATACACTGAAAAAAGTATAACAAAGCTGCCATAAGTTAAAAACAAAATTTCAAATGATTCAAAAATATGAATATGCTCATTTCAGGTGAACTTTCTCATTTACAGTTATTGTTAATTGTATTTACTGTAATATTACAGTGGGGCACCAAACTGAAATGCTTCATTTTGACCAAACTATTCTCTTTAATTGAAGGCCAGAGGACAAAGATGTTATGAGGTCAATTCAAATTCATATTTGCATTGTTTATATGTTACGTAATACATGCACGCCACTTCCAGCAAGTTGTCAACTATAGTTTAGCTAAAAATGAAGGTTTTATTACGCGTATTGAGCCCTCCCCGAACATAGCCGACAATTGAGACGCCGGGGTGTGGTTACTCTATCCAACGCAAGGGCTACCAGAAGTGACGTTGCAATTGCCAAACACAGCGCGCGACACTCTATACGTGATGGCGAGCTGTGTTGGAATATGAGGAGGATTTCGACAGACAGGAGCACCCAACTGAACTCGGCATCGTCAAACCGTACGTTTGAGCCGATCGGGAGGTCGGAACAGGCTGGTATGTTTGTGCATCCCGTTACTTGCTCCAGCATCTTCACTTGTTGATAGAAACATAGAGTCATGAATAAAATATAACAGGCATGCTCGTGGGGTCAGACAGTTGAGGAAAATGCTCACCTTGTCTGCGCCGCGGCACCGTGGCGGCTGCGAGATTTAGTTCTCCTGCTGGCGGTTGAGGTCCCCAAGGCCGTAGGAAAAATAGTTGGCACCACAGTTGGTTTCAGCCTATACCTCTGTATCCAATGCTTTCTGCTAAGCCTTTCTCAAAACAGGCCGGTTTGAAGTGATCAGCACAGTTTGGAATACTTGCTAGGCACCCATAGCTGACCACGTTTCTTCCCCTGTCGATTGACTTTCCCTGTCCACTGGTCACGTAGTCCTTTTTCCCTTGGAAAGTCAAAGAAACTCTTGCCACTGCCTGAACCGTTTGTACAATCGAATGCCACACAATAAACCATCGTGACATCATTAAATCATACGACAAATATACAAGGACGGGGAACAACAGCATGGAACAATAGCCGTCAACGCCAAATGAACAGGCTGTTTGGCTCGTGTGACGTCACAGCGCCGGATCGAGCCGAAGACCGCAAGGCGCAAAATGCAAAAAAACAGAAGGCGCATTCTGCATCATATTTCTCGATTCAACTACTGTATATCTGCTATATAATCACTTCGAAATGGCAGATGTGGTTTGTAAAGGGGTTCTAGAGTTATCAAGAATATTTTTGAAATCTTTGTCCTGTGACCTTTAATTGAATGTAATTTGCGCATACATTGCAGACTTGGACGGAAGGAGCGACGTAGTTTGAAAAATGACATGTGGTAACATTACAGTTAATTTCATTTAAAACACGTATCTGCCTGTGACTGGACCTAATACACATCCTGGAATCCAAAGTACTTTTGTCCCAAGAGTGCAGGCCAAGTAGACAGCCTCCTGGGAACGGGAGGACCTGCTCCTTATACGTAAATATTTGTCTCCGATAAACCAGAAAGACGTCATGAAGCGTTAAATAACAGCAGGAAAAGCCTGTGCCACTGCCCTGTGTGAAGCTTGTATGAGTGTGTGCATTTGTATAAGCACTAAACTAAACTGAGCTAAGTTACCAAGAGCTAATGTTTTGGCTAACACTGGTATTGTTTGTTCCAACATTCAAAAATGGTTTCCATGAAATAAAAAATTTCAGGATACACTAAATGTATAATTTTCATTGAATCCAAGCTAAACTTAAACTTAACTGTGACGGATTACTTGAATTGTTGGATTGAATTGAACTGACAAGTTATTCAGTGTTTTTTTTTTTTTTTTCATTGTCGTGCACAGTTTTGCCACACTAGTAACGTGCAATTGTCTTACTACTATGCCAAAGTTCTCTTATACTGTGCAGAAAATACAGTCGTGGAAAAACGTTACGGCACAGTCATTCTACTAGTTCGCTCTGTATTTGCTTTTATTTTGCTGTGTTTTACTCTGCTGTCCGTTGCCAGGTCGGCGTCGCAAATGAGAATCTGTTCTCGTTAGCCTCACCTGGATAAATGAAGGTTAAATAGTGTGCACGAGTTGTTCTGCTACTGCGCTGAATTGTCTTCCCGGTGAGGACAAAGAGCGCACTAGTAACATGGACCTTAAACTGGACACAAAGGATCGAATAAATGTTCAAACAACATTGTGGGATCCCTCTACAATTTTCGTCAGTCCACATGTCGTCATTGTTGGGGAAAAGCTTTAAATGGAATTTCACACAGTTTTGAATTGAACTTTAGCCCACATATTTTTAGGGGTCTGCATTCCAACAGTTCTTGTACAACGTTTGAAAGTGTTAGACTTGACGTTTTTGCTGTTTTGGCAGGCATATGGAAATAACTTTTGAAGGGGAACGTCTAGAGGGATGAATTTTGCATTTTGTTTTTATTTCGTCGAATGGTCTTGGGGCCCTTATATGTTTTGAATAGTTTGACTGCGAAAGTAGTTTTCAGCGTTCAATCCGGATTTGTTGACCCCTAATGGGTGGACGTGCATGCTATGACATTTGACACACTTTTGCTCTGTTTTGACATGAATTTTTTGGTGCTATGTGATATAGAACCACATAATGATGTTGTTCCTCGCTCAAAAAGCCACGGGAGCTAAATAAACACACGAAGTCGCAGCGTGGTAACGTACTGTAAGTGTTTTTTCACAGCTTGTCACGGTCAATGATCGTCAAACTCAAAGATCCTTCCAGTAGTCGGCCGGGCGACCGGCGGACAGGAAATGCAGTGTTTTGTGGACTGTGTAAGTCTGTTGTGTTATTTTTAAGTACTCACTCTTTCATCAAAATTATGTGAAGCAAATGAATCAAGACGCGGGTCACAGTTGGCCCCTCTTGATTCTTTGGTTCGTTGCTTTGCTATTCATGAAGGTGCAGTTAAAGCTAACATATTTCAAGTTGGGGTGCACATAATGGTGCACATGCAGTTCAGATGTTACTGTATATCAAGACCAGTTGATTCATTGCTACAATTGCTAAGGGTAAGTATGTTTACATTGTGTTTTGTAAGCTATCATATACATAAGATCTCAGTTCCAACTGCCCTATTATTTTTCAATAAGTGACTGTTCGACATGTTGATGATAAATTCTAATAACTAATAATTGCATGCCATACTTCGGTCTACGGTCGGGTGTGGATTTTAAAGGACCTCCTTATTTGAAAGTCTTGTTTAAAGCATTGTTTTAGTTGAAGCCATTTTAAATCTAGGGTAGGTATACATAACAACGACTTACTGTATGTTTTGTTTCTTTCCATGTTTCACATAGAGGAAACAGCATTGTCAAAAATGATCCCTATTCCCACACACTTGCGAAAATGTGGTAATACGGTGTGCAAGCCAGGCCAGTGTCCCTTTACTAAGGCTCCCGACCACAAAATATACTTTTGAATTCATCAGCATATATATGGACCATTCGAGCAAATCTGTGCCATTTTTGTCGCCAGGAAATAAAATGTACAAATGCATGATGAATTCAACTGTAAAATGTATTTATTTTTTTTAAATTCAGCGTGTCCCGCAAATTGATATTGATATTACTGGTATTTAAAACACAATTTTAAATATTAATTTCAATTACCTTGAACACTGGCAAATAGCATTTGTTGTCTGTTCCTGCTTCCTAAAATGAGACACTACCATATGAATGATTATTCTGGGAGAAAGCAATGCATTCACAGAACTGCACTGTACCCATCTCTCCAAATGCTTGAGTCTCACAGAAACACAATGAATGTGCGAATGCTTGACTCTCAGTATAAACAAACAGTACGAAAATATCTATCTATTTATTTGTTTGTTTTTAATCTGTCCTTATCATCTGCATGGCCATGCAGAATGGTGAATATGTGTGCCTTTTGTGCTGGAACAGTTTTGCTGTGGAACGGGAGTTTGAAATACTCCCTCTGTTTAATTCATTTATTATTTTTGTTAATTATTCTGATGTTTATTGGAAATGCAGCCAGACTGAAAAGGGTTTTAGGGGATAGACAGAGGTACAGAACGGACACGGGAATAGGGGTGTGAACCACAGCAGAAAGATAGTGAGACAGTCTTGATATTTTGACAACAAGTAACATTACAAAGTCAAATCGAGTTGTTATATGTGGACGGGGGTGACACACACACACACACACACAGTGAGGACATGCAAGCGCTAACCAATAGGACAAGATGAGAGAGGACAGAAAGGGGATCGGACGTGGGAGATGCTTTTATAGTGTCTGTTAGAACCTGTGAGTTGATATCTTAATACAATCTGTGTTACTGCGAGTTTTCCCTGCATAAGTGTGTATGGAACGTAATAGTGAATAAACACCATATTACATGTGTGTTAGTCAACTGGTGTATGGAGTTGATGTCCCGGCACACTGTGAAAGGGCAGGCCCAGCCCCCGCCACCCGCAAGGAGGGGCCAAGCCAGCGCGCCCATCCCATGGGGGAATCAGCCAGGGATATGCCAATTCCAAGGTGCCAGGACGGTCCCCCAGTCCAACCGAAGCTCCTCGACCAGAGGGGGCAAGGGGACCAGACCACCAACCCCCACACCCAATCCCCCCCACCCTCAACCAGCACACCCCACCGCTGGCACCACCCCCACCACGTCCGTAAAGCATGAGGGCCACAACCAACAACGGGACCCAACACAGGAGCTAGCTGCCTCCTGAGAAGGCAACAGCCCACCAACAGTGAGCCCATGTCAAGCGCCAGCCGTGAGCAATGTCTAACATGTTTGACGTAATAGTTTGAATTGTTGACTCACACATATGGATATGTTTTTTTTTTTTTTTTTTTACATACTGCATTTGTGAAAGATTTACTTTCAGCATTAACACGTAATTCGAAACATCTTGTTTTTTACATGCAATAGAAAAAGAAACATACAGTGCTGCTTGAAAGTTTGTGAACCCTCCTGTCATGGTCATTCTTATTGTAATTTGTTTTTTCACAAAAACTGATAATTGTTTGTGTGCAAAGGTATGTGAACCCTCAGCTGCATTGGTTAAAACTACCAGGTAAAGGACACAGGCTAAACATTTGGGTGCTTATTAAATCATTGAAGCAGACCAATGAAATAATACATCCTTGGGAAAGGGTTTGGCCTGCACTCATCACTCGAGAAATTAATGCAACCAAACCAACGGTAGCAGAGGCCTAAAATCACAAATCCACAAAACCAAGAGCAAATGAGATGGCTGAGGACATGAAGAAGAGGATATTGACAGCACATCCATCTGGGGAGGGCTGTCAGACCATTCTCGAAAGATTCCAGCTGTATCCATCCTCTGTAAGATAAATCATTTACAAATGGATGGTCTTCAACGTGACAGCAACTCTGCCAAAATTTGACGCCCATCAAAACTATCACCCAGAAACACCAGAAGAAAAAAAAAAAAGGTAAAGGCTGACGCAGACATCACCTCTGGAGAGTTGCAGATCTGTCTGGTAGCATCTTGGATAAATGTGCATGCGTCTACTATTAGATGAAAATTGAAAGCAACGACATTCCTGGGAGCGTTTCTAGAACAAAGCATCGACTCTGAAAAGAAGAAGAAATCTGCCCTTTTCAACTTTGCCAGAGAGTACATGGACAAGCCAGTGACCTTTTGAAAGTCCTTTCTCTGGACAAACGAGTCAGATAGAATTATTTGGTCACAATCAAAACCACCATGTTTGGAGAAAAGCAAACACTTCATATGAAGTAAAGAACCATCTTCCAATGATGAAGCATTGGTGGTGGAACTGTGAAGGTCTGGGGCTGATTTCCACTTCTGGACCTGGATGACTCCATCGTAACTTCAGAGCACATGAATTTCCAGGTATATTAAGTAATTCTTGACCAAAATCTCCTGCCACCATTCAGGGAGTTGAAGCTGGGATGGAAATTGAATAAACAACAAGACAATGAATCAAAGCATCCCAGCAAAAGTAAAAAGGAATGGCATCAGAGAAAGAGGATTTGTATTGTGAGTTGGCACAATCAAAGTCTGGAACTTAATCCAATTGAAATGTTGCGGCCAGACCTGAATAAATTGGTGCATACCAGATGTCACGCCAACCTCTCTCAACTGGCTAAGTTTTGCAAGAACGAGTGGGCAAAAATCCCCATAAACAGATGTGAGAGACTGGTTAATGTTTACAGTTAATGTCTGGTTGAAGTAATGGTTGCAAAAAGAGACGCCACAAACTACTAATAGAAGGGTTTACATAGTTTTGCACACATACACATCAGTTTTTGTTGGAAAAAAAAACATGTTTGTTGGATTAAATAATGAAAATATATCTCTGTTTGTGTGTGTGGCTACTATTTGGAAGGTATGCTTTGCAAAATGCGATTTGGATGTATGTTTAACGAGGTTAGGTAAATATTTCCAAAAATATAGGGGATATACCTTAAAAGGTGTATACTATCCTATTCAAATCCCAGGTTTTTGTGATATAAAAAAATGAGACCCAGCTAAGTTATTTCAAAACCTTTTCTACTCGAATTGAAAAAAAAAGAAATCTTTGTGAGAGGGGAAGCAAAAATAAAACAACTGATATAATATGGTTGCACAAGTGCACACACACTCTTGTAAGTGATGAGACTGCTCATAATTAAGCACTCACATTCATCCATCCATCCATCCATCCATTTTCTGAGCCGCTTCTCCTCACTCGGGTCGCGGGCGTGCTGGAGCCTATCCCAGCTATCATCGGGCAGGAGGCGGGGTATACCCTGAACTGCTTGCCAGCCAATCGCACAGCAAATACAAACAAACAACCATTCGCACTCACCTCCACACCGAAGGGCAATTTAGAGTTGTCAATTAACCGACCATGCATGTTTTTGGGATGTGGGAAGAAACCGGAGTGCCCGGAGAAAACCCACGCAGGCACAGGAAGAACATCCAAACTCCACACAGGCGGGGCCGGGAATTGAACCTTGGTCCTCAGAACTGTGAGACAGACGCTCTAACCAGTCGACCACCACTCACATTGAAACTCATGTAAATGAGAGTCAGCACACTTCTGCCACCATTTAAAGTGCCTCTGATTAACCCAATTTAAAGTTTAGCTGTTCTTGTATAGATAGTTTGAATGGACTTTCAGCATTAACATGTAATTGGAACTCTGAACTTTTTCTTCTTTTTTTTTGGAAACATTAGTATGAATGCTTGATTCTAACAACACAATTAGAAGATTGTGATAGATGCCGGTCCAACCTGGCAGACCCAAATGTATTGTGAGGGTCTATTCAGGGGTGCTGGAGAGGAGGGTCCGTCTGGAAGCCGAATCTCAGATTCAGGAGGAGCAGTGTGGTTTTCGTCGCGGCCGTAGAACAGTGGACCAGCTCTACACTCAACCAGTGTGTTTTGTGGACTTGGAGAAGACGTTCAACCGTGTCGCTCTAGGACTCCTGTGGGGGGTACTTCGGGAGTCCACATGTGCACTTGGCACCTGGATACCCTAGGTCGCAGTTCGGTGATTGACTTTGTGGTCGTGTCATCGGACTTGCGCCCGCATGTCTTGGACACTCGGGTGAAGAGAGGGGCGGAGCTGTCAACTGATCACCACCTGGTGGTGAGTTGGCTCCGATGGTGGGGTAAGATGCCGGTCTGACGTGGCAGGCCCAAACATATTGTGAGGGTCTGCTGGAAACGTCTGGCAGAATCCCCTGTCAGAAGGAGTTTCAACTCCCACTTCCGACAGAATTTTGCTCTTGTTGGAGGCAGGGGACATTGAGTCCGAATGGACCATGTTCTGCGCCTCCATTGTTGAGGTGGCCGACTGGAGCTGTGGCAGTAAGGTGGTCGGTGACTGTCGTGGCGGCAATCCCCAAGCCCGTTGGTGGACACAAACGGGGAGGGATGCCGTCAAACTGAAGGAGTCCTATTGGGCTTTTTTGGCCAGTGGGACCCCTGAGGCAGCTGATGAGTCCCAGCTGGCCAAGCGGAATGCAGCTTTGTTGGTCGCTGAAGCAAAAACTTGGGGGGAGTTCGGTGAGGCCATGGAGAAATACTTCGGGACGGCTTTGAGGAAATTCTGGTCCACCATCCGGCGTCTCAGGAGGGTGAAGCAGTGCACCATCAACACTGTGTATAGAGTTGGGGCACTGCTAGGACGTTGTGAGTCGGTGGGGAGAATACTTCGAAGAACTCCTCAATTCCAAAAAAAAAAGCTCCTCGGTGGCAAGATCCCGGGAGTGGATGAGATTCCCCCGGAGTTCCTAAAGGTTCTAGATGTTGTGGGGCTGTTCTGGTTGACACGCCTCTGCAAAATCGCATGGACATCGGGGACAGTGCCTCTGGATTGGCAAACTTTTAAGAAGGTGGACCGGAGGGTATGTTCCAACTACAGGGAGATCACACTCCTCAGCCTCCCTGGTAAGGTCTATTCAGGGGTGCTGGAGAGGAGTGTTGGGAAGTCGAATCTCAGATTCAGGAGGAGCAGTGTGGTTTTTGTCCTGGCCATGGAACAGTGGACCAGCTCTACACCCTCGGCAGCGTCCTCGAGGGTGCATGGGAGTTCGCCCAGTCAGTCTGCATGTGTTTTGTGGACTTGGAGAAGGCGTTCGACCGTGTCCCTCGGGGAGTGCTGTGGGGGGTGTTTCATGAGTATGGGGTACCAAACCCCCTGATACGGGCTGCTCGGTCCCTGTATGACCAGTGTCAGAGTTTGGTCCGCATTGCTGGCAGTAAGTCAGACTTTTTTCCGGTGAGGCTTGAACTTCACCAAGACTGCCCGTTGTCGATTCTGTTCATAACTTTTATGGACAGAATTTCTAGGCGCAGCCGAGGTGTAGAGCGGGTCCGTTTTGGCGGACTCAGTATTGCATCTCTGCTTTTTGCAGATGATGTGGTTCTGTTGGCTTCATCAAGCCGTGATCTCCAACTCTCACTGGAGCGGTTCGCAGCTGAGTGAGAAGCGGATGGGATGAAAAACTTTGCCAGACAAATATGAGCATTCATCCAAAGAATTCCATACCGGATCGGTCGTGGCCCGGGTTAACAACGTCCGCCACCGGCGCCGTCAACCTGCCGGGCGCCGGTGGAAATTCAGCTACTGTGGGTCCAAGTCGACGAAGAAGAAGAGGTGGAAAGCACGTTCTTCGGCAGAAAGAGAAGAGGAAAACATATAGCTTAGAACTGAATGTGGGGACTTTGAATGTTGGGACTATGACAGGAAAATCTCAGGAGTTGGTTGACATGATGATTAGGAGAAAGGTTGATATATTGTGTCCAGGAGACCAGGTGGAAAGGCAGTAAGGCTAGAAGTTTAGGGGCAGGGTTTAAATTATTTTACCATGGTGTAGATGGGAAGAGAAATGGAGTTGGGGTTATTTTAAAAGAAGAGTTGGCTCAGAATGTCTTGGAGGTAAAAAGAGTATCAAATCGAGTGATGAGGTTGAAACTTGAAATTGAGGGTGTTATGTATAATGTGATTAGTGGCTATGCTATGCTATAGGTAGGATGTGACCTAGAGGTGAAAGAAAAATTCTGGAAGGAGCTAGACGACGTAATTCTGAGCATCCCAGACAGAGAGAGAGTCGTGATTGGTACAGATTGTAAGGGAAATGTTTTTGAAGGAAATAGGGTTGATGAAGAAGTGATAGGTAAGTAAAGAACTTGGAGGGACAGATGGTGCTAGACTTTGCAAAAAGGATGCAAATGGCTGTAGTGAATACTTTTTTCCAGAAGAGGCAGGAACATTGGGTGACCTACAAGAGCGGAGGTAGAGGCATGCAGGTGGATTACATCTTGTGCAGACGATGTAACCTGAAGGAGGTTACCGACTCTAACGTAGTGGTAGGGGAGAGTGTGGCTAGACAGCACAGGATGGTGGTGTGTAAGATGACTCCGGTGGTGGGGAGGAAGATTAGGAAGACAAAGGCAGAGCAGAGAACCATGTGGTGGAAGCTGAGACCGGACGAGTGTTGTGCAGCTTTTCTGGGAGAGGTGAGACAGGCTCTCGGTGGACAGGAGGAGCTTCCAGAAGACTGGACCTCTAAACCCAAGGTGATCAAAGAGCCAGGCAGGTGAGCACTTGGTGTATCTTCTGGCAGGATAGGAGAGAAGGAGACTTGGTGGTGGAAACTCACAGTCCAGGAAATCATACAAGGAAAAAGGTTAGCTAAGAAGAAATGGGACACTGAGAGGACCGATGAGAGAAGAAAGGAATACATTGAGATGCGACATAGGGCAAAGGTAGAGGTGGCAAATGCCAAACAAGAGGCATATGATGACATGTATGCCAGGTTGGACACTAAAGAAGGAGAAAAGGATCTATACAGGTTGGCCAGACAGATAGAGATGGGAAGGATGTGCAGCAGGTTAGGGTGATTAAGGATATAGATGGAAATATGTTGACTGGTGCCAGTAGTGTGCTAGATAAATGGATAGAATACTTTGAGGAGTTGATGAATGAGGAAAATGAGAGAGAAGGGAGAGTAGAAGAGGCAAGTGTGGTGGACCAGGAAGTGACAATGATTCGTAAGGGGGAAGTTAGAAACACATTAAAGAGGAGGAAAAATGCAAAGGCAGTTGGTCCTGATGACATTCCTGTGGAGGTATGGAAGCATCTAGGAGAGGTGGCTGTGGTGTTTTTGACCAGCGTGTTCAATAGAATTGTAGCATGTGAGAAAATGCCTGTGGAATGGAGGAAAACTGTGCTGGTGCCCATTTTTAAGAACAAGGGTGATGTGCAGAGCTATGGGAACTATAAAGGAATAAAGTTTATATAACAGTGGTGAGGCCAGCCATGACGTACGGATTAGAGACAGTGGCACTGAAGAGACAACCAGAGCTGGAGGTGGCGGAAATAAAGATGTTGAGGTTCGCTCTCGGAGTGACCAGTTTGGATAAAATTAGAAATGAGCTCATCAGAGGGACGGCCAAGGTTCGATGTTTTGGAGACAAAGTTAGAGAGAGCAGACTTTGAAGGTTTGGACACGTCTAGAGGAGAGAGAGTGAGTATATTGGTAGAAGGGTGATGAGGATGGCGCTGCCTGGCACGAGAGCTAGAGGAAGACCAAATAGAAGGTTGATGGATGTTGTGAGGGAAGACATGAGGGCAGTTGGTGTTCAAGAGGAGGATGCAGGAGATAGCCTGACATGGAAAACGATGACACGCTGTGGCGACCCCTAAAAGGAGAAGCCCAAAGTAAAAGAAGAAGAAGAAGAATCAAAATGTAATCACATGTAATTAGTTATATTACTTGAGAAAGTAATTGAAATAGTTACACTGCTATATAATTGTAGTATGTAATAGTAACTTGTAATTGTAACAAACTACATTTCTGGAGTTATCTTCCCAACACTGCATGAATAATAAATGTCTGTGTCTCAGCATTGAAGATGGATCCACATGCGTTCAATGCTTGTATTTGGTCATAGTCTCACTCTAAGCAACACATACAGTATGATGCTAATAAAGGTCAGTGGATTGAATTGAGGGAGGGAGGGCGGGAAGGAGGAGGCGGGCGGCTGGAAGGGAGGGAGGGGGAGGCAGAGAGACCCTGGCGGAGCAGCGGGGAGGTTGGACGGGGAACAATAGAGAAGGAGCGCCGCCAGCCTTCAGGCTCCAAACAAACGCAGAAGGCGACAGAAAGCAAGCTCGGGAGTGGGATGGAGGCCACCTAAAGTGGACCCTGGTCATGTGAGGACTAACACCGAGTGGTTTTTTTTTTTTTTTTTTTTTGTTCCCCCGCGCCTGTCTTTTGTTTGGACTCATTTCTCGGTGGGATTGTGTCGAACCGAAATCCGGCATGAACCCCGCAGAAGCGGCCGAGGAGGCGCCCGGCGACCCCGACACTGATGCGTTCTTCAAAACAGGTAAGGACGACCGCGGTGGGGTGAAGGGGTGGGGTAAGGAAATGAACCCCGAAATGGGCCAGATTTGGGACCTCAACGCCTGTTCTCAATGTGAGAAGGGAAGCTCGTTTGTGGGCTGTTGCTGCTGCTGCTGCACATCAGCCCGGTGTCCTTCTGCAGCTTTTAACATCTCCTCCCAGTTTCTTTCTAGCTGTGTGTGCACTTTCTATGTTTGCGTGTGTGTGTGTGTGTGTATATATATATATATATATATATATATATATATATATATATATATATATATATATATATATATATTTATATATCTATATATATCTCTCTCTCTCTCTATATATATATATATATATATATATATATATATATATATTTGTTTGTATGTGTGTGTGCATCTAAAAAGCGAGACGACTCCCATTCTTGAAATCAGCTGCTGCAAGACGCCAGGAAATGTGTTCGCTAATGTGCGACTCAATGACGTTATCTCAATGATGTTCAAGCCTCTGCAGACGGCGCGTGCGCGCGAGCGTTTCGTCTGTGATGGTGTCCCCAGTGTTCACGGAGACGTCACGTGACTGTGTGCACGTATTTTCTTTGGGGGGGGGGGGGGTTGTGTGCACTGGAGTGTCAATCAATCGATGGGCTCTGGGATCGATTGGCTTTCTAGGGAAGTGATCAGGGCTGGAACTGGTCGTCATGAAAGTACTTAGAGAGAAATGAATAGCAACCTCCGGCATGTAATTCTGGAATCTTAAGTGTTTTAGGATCTATTAAATAATTTTCACAATATTTCACAAATTGTAAAATAGACTAGTTTAACATTCATAGTTGGTATTAGAAGAGTTTTACTCTCCACTCTTGACTAATTGCTAAAAACTCAGGTAAAGGCATGACTGGAGACTTGTTGACTTGCTTGAGAGAGCAGACTCTCTTTCAACTTGAACAATGCGTTGATGTCAATCGATGCTCTTTATCAAAATACCTGCAAGCTGCAGGGCCAAATTGCCACGGCAACACAATGTGATCAAGTTAAAAGCATGGATGTATTCCCTGATATGTCAAAGATTTACTGTACATCAGCAGACCAAAGAGCAGATGTAATTGTATTGGATTTTTTTCCATTTGAGCTGTAATTGTTTTGAAACAGCATTAACATTAACAGAAACTGTTGTTAATGAAACTGACTGTGAATTATGCTTGATTGTTTGTTTTGAGGCACGGTGGTAGACTGGGTAGAGCGTCTGCCACACAGTTCTGAGGACTGGGGTTCAATCCCTGGTCCCGCCTTTGTGGAGTTTGCATTTTTCTCCCCGTGCCTGCGTGGGTTTTCTCCGGGCACTCCGGTTTCCTCCCACATCCAAAAAACATGCGTGGTAGGTTGATTGAAGACTCTAAAAATGCCCGTAGGTGTGAATGTGAGTGCGAATGGTTGTTTGTTTATGTGTGCCCTGCGATTGGCTGGTAACCATTTCAGGGTGTACCCCGCCTCCTGCCCGAAGATAGCTGGGATAGGCTCCAGCACGCCCGCGACACCAGTGAGGAGAAGGGGCTCAGAAAATGGATGGATGGATGTTTGTTTTAAAAAACACCAAGGCTGACATAAAATGCTGCAATATGCATGCCAGACCAGAGGTTGGCGATGTCACTTTTTTAAAGAAACACTACACTCAAGTACACTAAATGCTTATCCAAGAGCATCCTTTCAATACTCATGCCTGTTTAGTAATGCACTAGTAGCTCCATGATGACAGTGAGACCTGGAAGGGCGTGATTGGGAGGAACGGCCACCACGATCAGAACCCGAGCGGTGTTCTGTTATTGGACTTCTGTGCTCATCACGGATTGTCCATAACGAACACCATCTTCAAGCATAAGGGTGTCCACACGTGCACTTGGCACCAGGACACCCAAGGTCGCAGTTCGATGATCGACTTTGTGGTTGTGTCATCGGACTTGCGGCCGCATGTCTTAGACACTCGGGTAAAGAGAGGAGCGGAGCTGTCAACTGATCACCACCTGGTGGTGAGTTGGCTCCAATGGTGGGGGAAGATGCCGGTCCGACGTGGCAGGCCCAAACGTATTGTGAGGGTCTGCTGGGAACGTCTGGCGGAATCCCCTGTCAGAAGGAGTTTCAACTCCCACCTCCGACAGAACTTTGCTCATGTTCCGAGGGAGGCGGAGGACATCGAGTCCGAGTGGACCATGTTCCGCGCCTCCATTGCTGAGGCGGCCGACCGGAGCTGTGGCCGTAAGGTGGTTGGTGCCTGCTGTGGCGGCAATCCCCGAACCCGTTGGTGGACACCAACGGTGAGGGATGCCGTCAAGCTGAAGAAGCAGTCCTATCGGGCCTTTTTGGCCTGTGGGACTCCTGAGGCAGCTGATGAGTACCGGCTGGCCAAGCTGAATGCAGCTTTGGTGGTCACAAAAACTCGGGCATGGGAGGAGTTCGGTGAGGCCATGGAGAAAGACTTCCGGATGGCTTCGAGGAAATTCTGGTCCACCATCCGGCATCTCAGCAGGGGGAAGCAGTGCACCACCAACACTGTGTATAGTGGGGATGGGGCTCTGCTGACCTCGACTCGGGACGTTGTGAGCTGGTGGGGAGAATACTTCGAAGACCTCCTCAATTCCACCGACACGCCTTCCCATGAGGGAGAGGAGGGTCCTTCGGGAAGTCGAATCTCAGATTCAGGAGGAGCAGTGTGGTTTTCGTCCTGGCCGTGGAACAGTGGCCCAGCTCTACACCCTTGGCAGGGTCCTCGAGGGTGCATGGGAGTGCGCCCAACCAGTCTACATGTGTTTTGTGGACTTGGAGAAGGCGTTCGACCGTGTCCCTCGGGGTCCTGAGGGGGGTGCTTCGGGAGTATGGGGTACCGAACCCCCTGATACGGGCTGTTCGGTCCCTGTTAATCGGAGTCAGAGTTCGGTCCTCATATCCGGCAGTAAGTCGGACTTGTTTCCGGTGAGGGTTGGACTCCGCCAAGGCTGCCCTTTGTCACCGATTCTGTTTATAACTTTTATGGACAGAATTTCAGAATCAGAATCAGAATCATCTTTATTTGCCAAGTGTGTCCAAAACACACAAGGAATTTGTCTCTGGTAGTTGGAGCCGCTTTCGTACAACAGACAGTCAATTTACAGAACACTTTGGAGACATAAAGACATTGACAAAAACAATTGTGCAAAAAGATGCAGAGTCCTCTAGCACTTAGAGCAGTTCGAATGACTAATATAGTCCGGTGCAATGACCATTGTGCAAAGGGCGCCGAGACTTCAAGGAGTGTATGCGGTTTAAAGTGACGAGTAGTGCGATCATCTGGGACAATGATGGTTGTGCAAATGTTACAGATACTCCTCAATCAGTGTGCAAATGGAGCAGATGCTACTCTGGCATGAGTGGCCAGTATATGCAAATAGTGCAGCATGGCGAGACAACTACAGTGAGTGCACGAGTAATACATAATTGGCCCCACAGATATGTGACAACGAACTTAAGTCAAAAAAATTCCAGCTTGTTGTAATGGAATTATAGGTTAGGTGTTTAAGAAGTTGATCGCAAGAGGGAAGAAGCTGTTGGAATGTCTGCTAGTTCTAGTTTGCGTTGATCGGTAGCGTCGACCTGAGGGAAGGAGCTGGAAGAGCTGGTGACTGGGGTGCAGACGGTCCGAGAGGATTTTGCACGCCCTTGTCTTAGTTCTGGCAGGGTGCAAGTCCTCAATGGTGGGTAGGGGGGTACCGACAATCCTTTCAGCAGTTTTGATTGTCCGTTGCAGTCAGAGTTTGTCCTTTTTTTTAGCAGCACCAAACCAGACTGTGATGGAAGAACACAGGACTGATTCGATGACCGCTGTGTAGAACTGTCTCAACAGCTCCGGTGGCAGGCCGTGCTTTCTCAGAAGCCGCAGGAAGTACATCCTCTGCTGGGCCTTTTTGAGGACGGAGTTGATGTTGGTCGACAACTTCAGGTCCTGAGAGATTGTAATTCCCAGGAACTTGAAGGTCTCGACGGTTGACACAAGGCAGCTGGACAACGTGAGGGGGAGCTGTGGCGAAGGATGCCTCCTGAAGTCCACGATCATCTCTACCGTCTTGAGCGTGTTCAGCTCCAGGTTGTGTCGGCCGCACCACATCTCCAGCCGCTCCGCTTCCTGTCGATATGCAGACTCGTCACCGTCCTTGATGAGGCCGATGACAGTGGTGTCATCTGCAAACTTCAGGAGCTTGACAGTCGGGTTCGCTGAGGTGCAGTCGTTCGTGTAGAGAGAGAAGAGCAGCGGAGAGAGGACACAACCTTGGGGCGCCGCAGTGCTGATGCTGCGTGTGGATGAGGTGGCCTCCCCCAGCCTGACCTGCTGTGTTTCGAGGCGCATCCGAGGCTTAGAGGGGGTCCGGTTTGGTGGCCTCAGTATTGCATCTCTGCTTTTTGCAGATGATGTGGTTCTGTTGGCTTCATCAAGCCGTGACCTCCAACTCTCACTGGAGCAGTTCCCAGCCGAGTGTGAAGCGGCTGGGATGAGAATTAGCACCTCCAAATCTGAGACCATGGTCCTCAGTCGGAAAAGGGTGGCGTGCCCTCTCCAGGTCGGGGATGAGATCCTGCCCCAAGTGGAGCAGTTCAAGTATCTTGGGGTCTTGTTCACGAGTGAGAGAAGAATGGAATGGGAGATCAACAGGCAGATCGGTTCAGCGTCTGCAGTGATGCAGCCTTTGTATCGATCCGTTGTGGTAAAGAAGGAGCTAAGCCGAAAGGCGAAGCGCTCGATTTACCGGTCAATCTACGTTCCTACCCTCACTTATGGTCACGAGCTGTGGGTCTTGACCGAAAGAACAAGATCCTAGATACAAGTGACCGAAATGAGTTTCCTCTGCAGGGTGTCCGGGGTCTTCCTTAGAGATAGGGTGAGAAGCTCGGTCATCCGGGAAGATCTCAGAGTAGAGCCGCTGCTCCTTCACATCGAGAGGAGCCAGATGAGGTGGCTGGGGCATCTGATTCAGATGCCTCCCGGACGCCTCCCCGGTGAGGTGTTCCGGGCACGTCCCACCGGGAGGAGACCCCGGGGACGACCCAGGACACGCTGGAGAGACGACATCCTTCGGCTGGCCTGGGAACGTGTCGGGATCCCCCTGGAAGAGCTGGATGAAGTGGCTGGGGAGAGAGAAGTCTGGGCGTCCCTGCTAAAGCTACTGCCCCCGCGACCCGACCTCGGATAAGCGGTAGAAAATGGATGGATGGATGGACAAATTTGATCGAGCACCTGAAGAATGTACACGAGGAGCATGCCGCGTTCAAGCAACGCAGCGTGGAGGGGTGGGGGTGGTGGGAGAAAAGTCCAATGGACTCAAACTCTGGACAACACCTGTCCATATAGCTGGGACAGTGAGAAAGTTAGAGTAAGCATGCCATTAACAGTATTCATAAAAGTAATTTAATTGCAATAAAGTAATTTAATTACAGTAAGTTAACACCCATTATTTCTGTCATGTTGTAATGTTGATTTGACCTAAACTTGTCAGTGGCCAATCCTTGAATGCCCCCTAGAGGTCATTGGTGTTTTAACTTTTGTCTAAAATGCTCGAGAATAATTTGAGCCGGGACGGCTCCAGCACGCCCGCAACCCTTGCGAGGATAAGCTGTACAGAAAATGGATGGATGGATGGATACGGTACACAAGTATATACAATAAATGAACAAGTCATGTAAATAGACACATTACTCCATCTTGTGATCGGATCGGTGATTGGTTATCTTTTTTTTTTAAACTTGTTGATCGGTGATCGGCCCCAAACATCCTGATCGTGTAAAGCCTACTATTTTTGTATGTACTGTGATGAACCTTAACAAGCAACCCAAAAGTTTCGTAACAGCACATCCGACCCAGTGGTGGCGCCAGAGTGCTCACAACACATTGAAATGCCTTGTCACTTTTTCGTTTGTGCAACCGGCTGCACACAGCTCGCTAACAAGGCGTATGTGTATCCATTTCCTTCAAGTTCCCGGCGAGGTTAGTTGTCTATTGTTCGTCTGCAATGCATCTCGGGCCCGCTGACGCCCTAATGGATGCGGTCTGCTTCTTGAGTCCGTCAGATTTAATAATGTCTTTTCAGCGCCGCCGTGTCTCTCCACTTGACACTTTGGCGAGATCGCATTAGTGGCGGCAAAGGTTTCTTGCAGTGACTCGGTCCCTTCAACTACATGAAATTGGCCCTGGGTTTGATTTATAGTCTTAAAGCTAGGTGATCAAGAAACTCATATGGAGTGAAAGATAAAAAAAAAAATGCGTTTAATTGGCTGAAAGGTGTATGTTGTAAGATGGTTGATTGTTTTCCACGACTCAAACTGTTTCTTCATGATTTGTCACAAAAATGAATAGAAAGTAAGGGTTGTGACTCGGGCTAATATAATTGCAAACAAAATGATTTTTTTTTTTACCCGCAAAGGCTGTGATTTGACTGGTTATTGGGAGCAAAGAAATCAGGGAGAGAAATCAACACTGCGCTTCATGCCTGCCTGTCCATGCAAATTTCAGTTGACATGTTTGATATTTTTCCCCTCGCGAGGTAAAAAAACTCACTGAGTGCGTGCTATGTGAGCTACATGCTGGGGGCAGAAATTCAGGTGGCCAATCAAAACACATCTTCCGTTGTCATGATTGAAGAGGGCGACCCCCAGCCGCTACGTATTAGAGCAGGATGTAGAAGGAAAACTGGAGTCCCTGGAAAAAACCCACACAGGCACGGGGAGAACATGTAATCTCCACACAGGCGAGGCTGGGGTTTGAACCCCGGTCCTCAGAACTGTGAGGCAGATGTGCTAACAAAATACAACATCTAAAGTCAAATCTCCTTGAAGTTGTATTTTTCAGATATGACCATAATTTTGCAGCAAACTATCCTTCTGAATTTGCACAAAACTTCGGCAATCTAGCCGCCGTCATGCATGCCATGTCCGAGCAAGGGTTAACTTTGGGTCAGTTTTGCTTTCTATTTTATTTCGGCTTTTTCTATAGCCTAAATAAAATAGAAAATTTCCTCCCCACCACCGGAGTCATCTTACACACCACCATCCTGTGTAAATTTCTATAGCCTTTTTTCTATAGGCTTTTTTGTGACAGTTACTCTGAAAAAGGAGCATTTTTAACAGGGGTAGTTACTCGTTTCTTATTGCTATCATAGTTATGCTAAATATTAAAACGCTACATAAACACTGTCGGTGCAGTTAATAAAGGTTTTATGATGGTGACAGTTTGCCCCCTGATTTGAACTATTTCCATTATTTCCTATGGGATTTTTTTTTCCATATTCAAAGATATCAAATGTATGCAAATGATTCACATTTGCTGATGAATTAATTGCAATTACTAAAGCGCACAATAGGAGTTGATTGCGAGTGCACGCGCATATTAATATACACACAAGCAAAAAAATAAATAATGCTGCATGTCAATGTTAATCAGCCGTTTTATAAATAGAAGCATAATTATCAGTAGCAGGAAGTGACACACACACAAACACACACACACACACACTTGTATATCTACATGCATGCTCTGAAGCAGACGCCGAATGCTACAACCAGTATGTTAGCATATCAATACAATCTTCCTTTACAAATGACGACTCATTTCTTGTTATTGCACGAGTGAAGGTTGATGTGTCGGGTAACAAAACGGCGAAGACTGCGATTATCTTTGACTCTTTGCAGAGAATTTGTCTTCATCTTGAAGTCTTACATGATTTGTCGGGCCGTAGTTTTTATGGGGTTACTGGAATTCAAAAGCTGCATATTCCCGGAAGAGCCCGGCCGTCACAAGGGGAACAGAAACCCCAGGTTGTCCACAAATTGGCTAGTAATGTCTGTCAACCTTTTGCGCAAGGCCAACGATGGGGGCTGAGGCTGCTTCATCATGCAGAGTGTCATCTTGTCGTCTGAACTGAGATGATGTCACCACTCTTAATCTCACCTCAGATGGGGCATTTTAACGATAAAGTAATCTATCCATCCATCCTTTTTCTGAGCCGCTTCTCCTCACTAGGGTCGCGGGCGTGCTGGAGCCTATCCCAGCTGTCATCGGGCAGGAGGCGGGGTACACCCTGAACTGGTTGCCAGCCAATCGCAGGGCACATAGAAACAAACAACCATTTGGACTCACAGTCACACCTACGGGCAATTTTAGAGTCTCCAATTAATGCATGTTTTTGGGATGTGGGAGGAAACCGGAGTGCCCGGAGAAAACCCACGCAGGCACGGGGACGGGGATTGAACCCGGGCCCTCAGAACTGTGAGGCTGACGCTCTAACCAGTCGGCCACCGTGCCGCCTTAGGCAATATATTTCATCAAAAATAGTCAATAAACTAGAACAGAATATCCATATTTGTATTACATAAGTGTACTCCTTGATTTATGTGGAACGTCCAGTGTGAGTTCATTACTGGCTGCAAATGACACTTTAACATGAAACGAACATCGTTGCCCCATCCTAATCTACACTATCTGGATAATGTATTGGTACACACCTCCTTATTAGTTAATTAATCAGACATTGGGCTAGAGCCCTTAAAGAGAGAGTTTTCAGTTTAAAACATGTTTTTTTTGTCGTACATGTTAAAATTGTCTGTATGACCGGACAGTAAAGTATTAGTAAAGTGATCTTTTGAAAGAGCAACCCTCTCTGGCCCCCTTCTCATGCCTCTATCCATCCATCTATCCATTTTCTGAGCCGCCTATCCTCACAAGGGTCGCGGGAGTGCTGGAGCCTATCCCAGCTATCATCGGGCAGGAGGCGGGGTACACCCTGAACTGGTTGCCACCCAATCGCAGGGCACATATAAACAAACAACCGTTCACACTCACATTCACACCTACGGGGGATTTAGAGTTGTCAATTAACCTACCATGCATGTTTTTGGGATGTGGGAGGAAACCGGAGTTCCCGGAGAAAACCCACGCAGGCACAGGAGAACATGCAAACTCCACACAGTCGCGGCCGGGGATTGAAACCCGGACCTCAGAACTGTGAGGCAGACGCTCTAACCAGTCAGCCACCGTGCCGCCCTAATGCCTATAATTTAATTTTAATTATTACTTTCCAACCGGGCACGGTTGCACTGAGGTGGCCAGGTGGACACGATGCATTTGTGTCTTCCTCTAGGTCAATTCTAGTGGGCAGTCGACAGGCTCGTGGCCGACTGAGGAGCACTCTGAGGCGGCCAGGCGAGTACGACGAACATCTCTTCTGTGATGTTTTTTGTTGTCCGGGTTTAGTAAGCTGTGGGCATATCTCCAAGCAGAGACATGCGGTGGCAGGGGCAGGGGCATGGGTGTGGGTGGATGCGTGTACTGAAATGAAGCTTCATTCAAATATTGCTAGCAGTTTGAAAACTGCATATATATACCCTTTAATCCCAAATTCTTTATCTTCACAAAATATTTTGATCAATATTATGCGTCCAACAGTTTAGGGAAGTCCCTTTTCTACTCTACAGAGCACAAAGCAAGGTTCATAATAGCATGTTTAGATGAGTTTGGTGTGGAAGAACAAGCCCATCATACAGTACATCATACTATGATGAATGGGCAAGAATTGCCTTATACAAGTCATTCCAGAAGAGTGCAAATAGTGTCCACTGTTAAATTCTAAATGGCCACCTGTCCAAATACGTTTGGCCACAAACAGTACATATATTAATATACAGTTCATGTATGTCACGTTACATAATTTTGCACTGTGACACTCCAACATTCGTCAAAAGTAACAATCAACGAGTCTAGCCAGGCCACCTTTTGTGTGTTCGTTTTGGCTGGACACTTCTAGAATGACATTGACCTGGGCCTGAAAGTGGTTCAGTGTGTGTGTGTGTGTGTGTGTGTGTGTGTGAGCAGAGACATTACACGGCCGAGTAACCAGTAATCCGTTCATTGACTTTGAATTCAAACACACATAAAGCACATTGCTTTCCCCCAGCTTTCAGCCAGATGCACCTTCAATTTAAAGCAGATGGGGGAGGGAGTGTGTAATGGGGTGATTTATTTGGGGAAGGGCTGTAGGAGGGTTCGTATTACTAATCAGACTCTCAACCGGCGGCTCAGCGTCCAATTTGTGGGGTCCACTTAATCCATTAATGAGTTCATGTAAATGTATTCAAGCGTGTGACAAAGACTTTTGTTTGCACACACATCAACGAGAGCTTGTCAGCAATTGATTAATATGAATCAATTCATACGATCATGATGTTGAAGGAATTTTCTTCATAGAAATGAATGGAAAGTAGAAGTTATCTGTTCCAGGGTAAATATGTCTGCATCATCATAAAATCTTGATTGTCTTTAACATTCTAATTGTTTTTAAGTGTATACAAATGGAACACTTAACCACTGTTCATTGTACTGTATAACCAGCAGAATTTTGACAAAGGTACGTGTAGAAGCCAGAACATAATAACGGCCCAGAATTTTTCCGCTTTAAAATCGAATAGGCCCATAACGTAATAACTGGCCAATAACGTAATAAACATCCGGAACCTATAACGTAATAACTTTTGGCCCATAACGTAATAACTTATGTCATTGGCTGGTTATTACATTATTGGCCTGGTTAAAAAAAAGGCTTTGCAAATGTAATAACTGAGCCCATAAGGCTAGAGGTGTCAAACTCATTTTTGTCACAGGCCACATCGTAATTATGACTTCCCTCAGAGGGCCATGATGACTGTGAACCCAGAAAATGAATTATCATCTCATACATATATATATATATATATATATCCATATATATATATATATATATATATATATATATATATATATATATATATATACACATATGGTATATATACCATATATATATATATATATGGAAACAAACAAACATGCGCACACACAACTACGGACAACTTAGAGTCTTCAATAAACCTGCTGTGCATGTTTTTGGGATGTGGGAGGAAACCAGAGTACCCACGCAGGCACTGGGGAAAACATGCGAATGCCATACCTCAGAACTGTAAGGTGAATGTGCTAACCAGTCGTCCACCGTCCCGCCCATAACTGTACACTGATCTGATCGGTTTGATCGGTATTGGCCGATAATTAGCATTTTATGCTGATCTGCCGATTCGATCAATGACGTCATCGATCGGCTCCGCAAAAGACATTTACTCTGCGTCGCCGTCGCGTATGAATCCAAAAGCTAGTTTCATTTTAGCCTTGTCACGTGTCTTGTTTTGTTAAAGCAATAAACTAATTTTATTCCACGAAGTTAGCACCCATTATTTCTGTCATGAGGGCATTGATCTTTTAAAGTCTGTTTTAGAGATGTTTTTAAGTCTAAAATGCTAGAGAATCATTTTGAAGATACGTACTCAGTATACAGTGCTGGAGCCTATCCCAGCTATCTTCGGGCGAGAGGCGTGGTACGCCCTGAACTGGTTGCCAGCCAATCGCAGGGCACTTAGAAACAAACAACCATTCACACCTACGGGGAAGTTAGAGTCTTCAATCAACCTACCGGACATGTTTTGGGGAGGAAACCGGAGTACCTGGAGAAAACCCATGCAGGCACAGGGGGAACATGCAAACTCCACACAGGCAGGCTGGGATTTGAAGCTGTTACAACTTTGATACTACCTCTGAAGGAGGAATATCGCATGATATTACAGTGCCATTTACAGAGAACAGAAACACAAAAAAAAGGCAGAAATGTAACGGCTTTGTAGACAGTATAAAATGTGCTGGAAATACCTCTATTACAGCTCAGCTACTCTGAAGGCAAAGAATTGACAACTTTGTCAACTCTATCTTTGTTCTGTATATTCGGCAGGCTAAGTAAAAAGTGGTACAGGCAGTGTCACGCCTCGAGGCTTGCCTCCCATTTTTCATCTGTGCAATTTATATGGAGCCACGGCCTTGGAAAAAGGTAAACAGGTGCCTTCCAGGCTCCGATACTACATCAGAAGGGAGAATATTGTTGGGATGACTTCGAGGTGCAGTAGATAAATGTCAGCTGATACAAGCAGTGTAAAAGAGCCTATCGGCAGCATCTCCTGCCCGTTGTACAGCTCTGATATTTGCTGTACAATATCACCTCTTTAACCTGCACACTCGCGTCAGTGCCGTTCTTCTATGGCGACCGTGACACAGAAGGCAAATGGAAAAATGTCGGCTTCTGCAGACAGTGTAAAAGGTGTTGTCCTGCCTCTGTTACATCGCTGATACTACCTGTGAAGGCAAATGTCACTGAGATGTTTTGCTGTCTCCACCCCCCTTCTTCCCTGTCAGTACCATTTATAGAGAAAAAATGGCAGCTTTTCCAACCATCCATCCATTTTCCGTACCGCTTCTCCTCACTAGGGTCACGCGTGTGCTGGAACCTATCCTATGCGGGGTACACCCTGAACTGGTCGCTAGCCAATCGCAGGGCACATATAAACAAACAACCATTCACACACACATTCACACCTACGGGCAATTTAGAATCATCAATCGAACTCCCATGCATGTTTTTGGGATGTGGGAGAAAACAGGAGTGCCCGGAGAAAACCCACGCAGGCACGGGGAGAACACGCAAACTCCACACAGGCGGCGCTGGGATTTGAACCCCGGTCCTCAGAAATGTGCCAAACAGTCAGCCACAGTGCCGCTGCAGCTTTTACAGGCAGTGTTAATGTGTCTTCAGTGCTCGTGGAAGCCGTGTGATCCAATCACTTCCTGTCACATGTTAAGGGTCAAAGTGCGCACAAGCTGGCCACCGCCCTGTTTCCTGAGTCATGGCGAGGACACTCACAAAGAGGTGCTACTGAATTGTGATTTATTTATGTGTGTGCGCCTGCTGGCGTGCATGTGTGCGTGTGTCTTTATGCTGCCATCACAAACAATGCGGTGTTGCTGACGAGAGAGCAGGGAATCCCTCCCTCCATCTATCCCTTTGTCTCCCGTCTACACACCCACTTGCAGATGGGTGTGAAGTACCGTGTGTGTGTGTGTGTGTGTGTGTGTGTGTGTGTGTGTCTCTGTGTGTGCGTGTGTGAGTGTCAAGCAGACACAAGTACTTCTTATGTGGATTAGCACTTATTACCCACCGGGGGACGAGTGAGAGTGTTAAATAGATAAATACAAAGAAAGGACTTCCTTTCCTCCGCCTCTCCCCACTCCTTCTTTTCTTTGTCTTTGTCCTCTCTATCCATAAAAGCTTCCTTCTCTCCACACACACATGCAGCCATATGGTGTGTGCGTGTGGACTGTGTGCGTTAGTGTAATGAGCATCTGTTTTCAATGTAATCGATCACAAAGAAATCTAGTGTGTGTGTGTGTGTGTGAGTATTTGTGTGTGATACTCGCTGGTTAGCAGTGCTAGCTAATAGATCCTGATGTTATTAACTGCTGTGAGCAAGTGCGTGTGCGTGTGTGTGTGTTTGTGAGACGTGTCCCAGGATGCTTTTATGCTTTTATTTAGATGAACAACTAAGGAGTTAAAAGCCTCACATAATCAAGTCTTCCCTCACGTAAAAAATACAAAAAAATACATTATTTAAAATTAAATTACATTACCTTCCTGTGTGGAGTGTGATTCTAATCACTGCTCTTGCATGGGTTTCTTCCAGGTACTCCGACTTCCTCACACTTATATTCCAAAAGAATAGGCTAGGTTAATTGAACATTCTTTTTTTTCCCGCACGATATGAGAAATAAAAGACATTGCGATTTTCATTAACCTTGTGATATGAATTGTGATGTTAAAAAATACAGGATAATATACACGTAACATGAGAAAACCAGCACACATTTTCTTTTTCCCTCTCTAGATAAACTATGCTCAATAGAGCAAAAAAGTATACGCAGTTATTTGTATGACGTCTCGCTTCATTTAAAGGCACTGTTGTATTGAGCAACAGTCCAGCCAGACATGAAGTTAAAATAATGTCTTGTCATTAGCACATTCCTAACACTATTCATTTGTTTTAAATCATTCTGTTATTTTACACCTATGTTTTAACATATACATTATAATGTCCATATTTAAGTGCATTAGTTGAAGCAATGTATATGTGAAGTTTATCCCTTCAATAATGTTGTAGTCGTATAACAAGTATAATCTGTTGCGACATGCATTCGTTTGTCACATTCTGAAGAGAGATACAGAAAATGCTGGTGTATAACTGTTTCCCGTGTCCTCATTAATAGTTATTATAAAAAAAAAGAAGTATATAACACTCTGGGCTGCTGCGTGTGTGTTGTTTGATTAATTTACTGTAACATCGGTGGTAATCCTAATAGCATGTCCAACCAGGTTCCTCTACTGGTAATTTATTAATTACAGTTGACTCACTGTATATCAATACACCAACATTGCACAGGACTCTACGATGTGGCTATTGCGCATGCTGTCAGGATTCAGGTTGCGAGTTGGACCCAGATGCAGAGAGGAGAGGGAGGGTAGTTTGTGAACAAATGTTTATTATAGATTGGAAGAAACACTCACACACACACACACACACTCACTCACACACACACACACACACACACAAACAAGGGCTGGACTCAGGGTGCTGAAACAGCAGACCTGAAACATACATACAGTACATTGCGATGACAAGGCTCAAACGATATATTGTGCAGACCTACTGGTGACCACTCCAGGGTTTACCCAGCCTCTCGTCTAGAGTCAGCTCGGATAGGCTTCATCTTAACTGTGACACCAATGACGACAAGCTTTTCAGAAAATGCATAGATGGAAGAAACGAATACAGTGGTGCCTTGAGATACAAGTGACAAGTGATACTTTTACAAGAGATGAACCGTCGATCAGCCGATTTTTTGCTGTGACTTGCGAGCGCAAACTTGAGAAGTGAGCGCTGTATGGCGGCATGTGACCCAACTCACGTCACAACAAGCGGCACTTTGTTTAGTTAATATTCTTCAAAAAAATGAGGCTTCAGGCTGTTTATTGCCACTCTCAGCTGAAGGTTACTGTTAAACCAAACTGGTTTGGCAGTAATAATATAAAAATTATCATGATTATTTTGATCAATGTTGTAATCACGATTATTAATCATGATTTTTCCACGTTAGAGAATAATCTTTATTTTTATTGCACCACCTTTTAACAAACAATATGTAACAGTTTTCAGCTCAAAATTAATCTTTTAGTAAGAATAAGTGATAGATCATTTAAAAAAAAAAACCCAAATAAAGGGCTAACTGAATAAATGTACTATTACAAAGTGCAATTGCAAATTACAATTTAATGGAAGAAAATACAGTTAATGCATAGAAGGCAGTCGCCCACCGTGCCGCCCACGTCCAAACATCCATCCATCCATTTTCGGAGCCGCTTCTCCTCACTAGGGTCGCGGGCATGCTGGAGCCTATCCCAGCTGTCATCGGGCAGGAGGCGGGGTACACCCTGAACTGGTTGCCAGCCAATCGCAGGGCACATACAAACAAACAACCATTCGCAATCACAGTCACACCTACGGGCAATTTTAGAGTCTCCAATTAATGCATGTTTTTGGGATGTGGGAGGAAACCGGCGTGCCCGGAGAAAACCCACGCAGGCACGGGGAGAACATGCAAACTCCACACAGGTGGGGCCCGGGATTGAACCCAGGTCCTCAGAACTGTGAGGCTGACGCTCTAACCAGTCGTCCACCATGCCGCCCACGTCCAAACAGAAAACACTAAATAGACCTTGCTTAAACAGCAACAGCATGCTTGACCCTGCGTAATTACTCACCACTATTACTCACCAGTGTGTGTGTGATGGCTCCCCAGTGGCTGGCTGGGCAGATAAGAACGCAAGAAGTCGGTCAGATCCCAACACAATTTAAGTGATGCAGTGGCTTGGCATTGCACTGAGATGAGCAAGGACATCCATAAAAAAAGACGTTGGTTGGATGGCAGCATATGTTGCTCCAAAACCTGTATGTAATTCATCATCAATGGTGCCTTCAGACATGCCATCACAAATGCTGGCTTTTGAACTTTCCGCTGATAACAATCCGGATGGTCCTTTTCCTCTTCGGCCCGGAAGACATGACGTCCATGATTTCCAAAAACAATTTGAAATGTGGACTACGCGGACCACAGCACATATTTCCACTTCTGTTAGTCCATGTCAGATGAGCTCATCGTTTTATTCTGTTTTAATTTCTGTTTTACACAAACTCCCAACTTCATTGGAATTGGTCAACGTCACTGCAACACATTACAACCTGGTGAGGTATCTGGTGAGATAGGACAGAGATGGAAGGATAAGAACACATTAACTGCAAATGTTCACATCCAGTTTACATTGTTGCCACATCTTCTGTCGGATACGGATAAACCTCAGTTTGAAATAACAGCTCATGTAAATCTTACACAAAAAAGTTGTTTCAATCGAAACATATCTTCTGGTCCTGAATACATAGCATCATATTTCAAACTGGAGAAGACTTTACAGATATACGAATTAAGTGTCATCAGTTATCAAAGATCGGGATTATTTCAATAAACTCTGCCGTACCAATAATGAGCCCACTACATTTTGCTTCGGTCCTGTTAATCTATTGTAAACGTCTTACTTCATTCTCCATCAATCAGAAAGTATACTGCCAGTTATTACCAAACACAATTTGCCAATTTTGCTGTAGCCTGCTAACTAACAAGAGATTTGGCAGAAGTTCACGCTCTTTACGAAATGCCATTCCTTCACATGTGTGGATTCTCATTAAAATTGTATAGGAAAACTCCAAGGAAGAATACTGACCAATCATAAAAATTCTAGCTTTAGCTACCAAACAACATAACACAAAGAAGTTGCTCACAAACATAATCACAATTCACTTGAAACATGATTTTCTTGGTGAAGGTAACACACAAATATTGGACATATTTGACAGAGGGCTGTGATTAAGTGTCAGAGATTACTTGACAGCTCCACCCCTCTCTTCACCCGAGTGTCCAAAACATGCGGCCGCAAGTCCGATGACACGACCACAAAGTCGATCATCGAACTGCGACCTAGGGTATCCTGGTGCCAAGTGCACATGTGGACACCTTTATGCTTGAACATGGTGTTCGTTATGGACAATCCTTGTTGAGCAAAGACGTCCAATAAGAGAACACCACTCGGGTTCTGATCGGGGGGGCCGTTCCTTCCTTCCAATAACCCCCTTCCAGTCCTCTTGAGAGGGGTTGGACTCTCTTCCACGCTGGAGTTGCCCACGGTGAGAATAGCAAAGCAGGTGTGGGTATACTTATTGCCCCTTGGCTCAGCGCCTGGACATTATACATACACCATGGGTGCAGGCCCGGCCAAAAGGCGTTCGCCTTCGAGCCCCACCTACAGGTCTGGCTCCAGAGGGGGGCCCCAGTGACCCGCGTCCGGGCAAAGGAAAACGACATCAGGGTTTTTGGAGCCATGCTTTGTCTGGTTCCTCACCTAGGACCTGTTTGCCGTGGGTGACCCTACCAAGGGCATAAAGCCCCAGACAACTTTGCTCCTAGGATCATTGGGACACACAAACCCCTCACCACGATTAGGTGACGGCTCAAGGAGGGGCAGTCAGTCTCCATACCTCTCATTTGTATGTATTGCTGCTACAGCTGAGTTGAATTTTGAATTGTCTTTGTTGCTAGTGCTGACAAACGGTATTTGCATGAGTATTTAACTACTCTTGTTAGGGGGTATATTGTTGTGCTGTGTAATTGTGGGCACATGTTGGCCTTTGGCCTGTGGACATTCCTAGTCTAGCTCGAGTTTGGTTGGGATTTGTGTTTTCTTATCGTTTATTCTGTAACCATTTTGTATTGTGCTCAAAGTGTAACCTGAGTCAAAGGAAGACTTATTTTTATTATAGAAGTTAGTTTTTAGGATCCCATTGTATTTGGCTGTATGTAATTTGTTTTGGATGCTTGTTTTTCATGTTCGACTGCTGGATATTAATAAAGTACCACCTATGCTCACCGTCAACTGTTATTTCAGTGTTAGTTCCTTTCTCCTTCACGAGTCTCCAAAAATGCCTTAAAATAACATAGAGGACTCATCGTTGATATACAGTCTAGCTTCCAAACCTGTCCTGTGCCTGTCGAGTTTGATTATTTTCTAAACGCCCATGGCATCATTTCTGCTTTGAGATCTTAGTAGCAGAGCCATCGCTAGACCAAGTTAAATGTCGCCACAAGATGGCTCTATGGCAAATTGCTGACAACTCACAACAGCATTCTATATGAAAAACAAAAACATTTTTCAGTGTTTGTCCTTTTTTTCATAACGTTATCCTTTCATCTGGCTTGCGAGATAATTTGGGTTGGAAATGCCCCGAATGTCCTTTTTCATACTATTTTAGTTTTTTAAAATGTAAATGTTTTTTTTATTTATTTATTTTTTTAATGCCTGGCAGTTGTATCGGCTGGATTTCTCATGAATAAGTGACATGTAAATAAGCGTTGCTCTCATTGGATCGCTCATTTTCCCCAATTAAAATATGGAAAACCACTTGGCTCTGATTGGTCTATATCACGGCATCTACTAGTGTCTAGAAACTTGGGGCGGCCAAGCATTTGTGGCGATGTCGCGTCCTTTGATGTCTTACTATCATTGTGAAGCACAATTCACCAAGCACTGGATTGTGTCCCTCTTTCAATGTTGGTGGAACTAAATAAAGTGTTGTGACTCTTCAGTGCAAAAGGATGCCCAGCATAGATGGGTAGCGATCCATACTGCTCGGGGAAAAGTGTCATATATGGTGGTTATTGATTTCACTGCTGACTAATGTTTAAACCTTGGTCGGTATCAGTTGGTGGCGCACACTGCTGAAGCCGCTCGTCAATAAACATCTGAGAATAAATACAAACGAGGCTGATTCATCGTCACAGTTTTCATTTGTCTTTTTGCACAAGTACTATATGTACATTCACTTTCGATTTTGGACAAATGAAGAATTGATCAAATCCTGCTCATGTATTCCATTTTGATGTGATGTTGCCTTGGAGTTGAGAAATAAAGCCAGATACTGTAGATCTGAGTAGTAATATGCTGTCATGTGGTTTGAAGTGTTACCATTTAGGACTGCTGATGGCTTTGGTACTTTTGAGTTTCAGAGTGGTTCCATTTATGAGTCTTCACATATCTTGTTGCCAATGCTAATTGCCCCGTTATCCCGAGCTGTGCCGATAGCAAAAGCCTTTATTGACTACTCTGCGTCAACAAGCAAAATACTTATTGTGTGTATGAGCATGTGAGTAGGTGTTGTGAGTGTCTGTTATGGAGAAACACAATGGAAGTAGAACATGGTCTGTATAAAATGTGACCACAAATAAAACGTAATTCTTTGTCTCAGTTGCTCATTTAAAAAAAAAAACGTGACGACCTGCTAACGTCTGCTCATTAGGAAGCGTTAGTACATAAGGATGTACTGATTCTACATTTGTTGTCAGTCTTGCATAAGATGGCACAAATTCACACAATTAATTTTAAAAATGAGCTAACCAAGTAGAAGAAGACTGCAAAAAGCTACAACCCACGATACGATTGTAAATTCATTTCCTGTATTTAACATGAAGCACAATATAAAAAAAAATAAACAATTAAAAAGATGCAGTCCGAACCTTGACATTGACAGCCATATCATGTGGGTGGCAGTAATAAATAATAAATGCCTGTACAGCATATAGGAGATGCAGTGTGTTTACAAAATACAGTATTTTATATATATATATATATATATATATATATATATATATATATATATATATATATATATATATATATATATATATATATATATATATATATATATATATATATACACACACACACACACACACACACACACACACACACACACAGCGGCTGAAATAAATATTTATCACGTCACCATTTTTCTCACTAAATATATTTCCAAAGGTGCTATTTTCTGAGCCGCTTCTCCTCACTAGGGTCGCGGGCGTGCTGGAGCCTATCCCGACAGGAGGCGGGGTACACCCTGAACTGGTTGCCAGCCAATCGCAGGGCACATACAAACAAACAACCATCCGCACTCACATTCACACCTCCGGGAAATTTAGAGTCTTCAATTAACCGACCATGTATGTTTTTGGGATGTGGGAGGAAACCGAAGTTCCCAGAGAAAACCCACGCAGCCAAGGGGGGAACATGCAAACTCCACACAGGCGGGGTCGGGGATTGAACCCCGGTCCTGTGAGGCACTGTGAGGCAGACGCTCTCACCAGTCGGCTACCGTGCTGCCCGGCCAAAATAGTAATCGCAATTATTTTGATCAATATTGTAATCACGATTATTAGTCACTATTATTCTTCATGTTAGAGAAAAATCTTTATTTTTATCGCATTATATATATGCAATCAGGTCTTCTTCTTTTCCTTTCGGGTTGTCCCGTTAGGGGTCGCCACAGCGCGTCATCCTTTTCCATGTAAGATATATATGCAATCAGGTAATTGTACATTTTGTAGTTTGCATTTTCTCCCCTTAAAAGAAAAAAAAAAATTTCAGTTACGTTATATAGGTTAATATAAGTCGAACCCCAAACCTCAGAACTGTGAGGCAGGAGTGCTAACCACCGGTGCTTGCGCTCACATTTTCAATCTTTCTTTTTTTTTTAAACATTGGTGTATATGTTTCAAAACATATGAATGCCTCGTATGATGAATATTATAATGTAATCGGAGAGAAAAGGCAACATTTTAATGTTGTAGGTATTGTGTCCATGCAAGGATTGTATAAAATGCCACAAATTTATTATTCATTATACTATATTTGACCCTTACAGCTTCATCTTTTCTGGACTCTTCTAAATTGACCGGAGAGGGATTGCTTGGCTTGTGGAAAATACAGTACTAAAACATTTTGTGGTTTGTCCTTGAGTGTTATGTTCTGCTGACCTCCATCTCACCTAATGAACGATGAAGTCAGAAGTGTAATATAGTGCAAATATAGTCATGAGGAAGAAGAGCAGTGGAGCAGCAAATGGAAATGACTACGTCTTGATTGGGCACATACAAATAATCTGTGCAGCATGTTGCTCTCTCCGAAAATTGCCAAACCTTTCCGGAGTTGTTCCGTTTTTGAGAGAGAAAAGCAACACAATCAGCCACAAATCAGGGGAGGTCAAGTGTGGGAGAAACAAACGCAGGGAAAAAAGTACTATGCAAAAGAGTCAAACTCATGTTGAAATTGTCACCAGCTACTCGCAGCTTGCTTGCTAAACTTACAGGAGTTTTATCATTTCTCTAGTAGTTTTTTTAAAAAACCTTTAAACTTGATGGGTTTAGTAAAAAAAAAAGAAATAATAATAATAATAAAACAGGGGCGGCACGGAGGACCAAATCAAATCCGGCCTCTCCTGTGTGGAATTTGCATGTTCTCCCCATGCCTGCGTGGCTACTCTGGTTTCCTCCCACATCCCAAAAACATGTATAGTAGGTTAATTGAGGACTCTAAAATTGCCCATAGGTGTGAATGTGAGTGGTTGTTTGTTTGTATGTGCCATGCGATTGGCTGGCAACCAGTTCAGGGTGTACACCGCCTCCTGCCCGATAACAGCTGGGATAGGCTCCAGCACGCCCGCGACCCTAGTGAGGAGAAGCGGCTCGGAAAATGCACGGATGGATAATAAAACAGACAGATTTCATGCTGATCTGCATTTTCAATGCTGAACTGAAATATACACCAGATATGAGTTTATATTGATTTACTGTATAGTGAAATGCATTAGTGGCGCGGTGGACGCCTGCCTCACAGTTCTGACGTCCCAGGTTCAAATCTGGCCTCGGCTGTGTGGAGTTTGCATGTTCTCCGCGTCCCTGCGTGGGTTTTCTCCGGGTACTCCGGTTTCCTCCCACATCCCAAAAACGTGCATGGTAGGTTAATTGAAGACTCTAAATTGTCTGTCGGTGTGAATGTGAGTGCGAATGATTGTTTCTTTATGCGTGCCCTGCGATTGGGTGACGACCAGTTCAGGGTGGACACCGGACAATCACCATACTACTAAACACATTAGTAAAGCTACATGAACATAAGCACAAAAGTTAAGCATTTGAGCCTCCGTTAATGTATCAGCACACCACTCAGCTCCGCCACCCCCAAAGGATAACTTTTCATGTGATTTGCTTTTTCTTTGGCTTTTTCTAGCTTTTTTTTTAATGAATAAGCTGTCAGGTGTGATATGTGGACTCACATTCAAAGCAGTCAGACTCCAGCATCGGAGTATCTGCGCCAGTTGTGAACTCTCATCAGAGATAAGGCGTTTTATTGCATGTTTGATGTTAACTTTTTCTTGAACATTGGATGATTATAAAAACGAAAAAGAAAAGTGCATCTGTGGCACGTTCGTCACTTGTCATTAAGTAAAGACTGAGTGTCACACATCTTGATATAACAGCGGTTGACTGATTTTTACGTTTGTATGACAGTTAAAACAGTTTTAAAATGATACTTAGCTGCCTATTGGGTAAATAAAGTGTCATGACGAAAGTTTGACTTTTGCGGGTTGCGGAAAGAAAATAATTTTTTTTTATAGTTTATTTTTCAAGAAAGTATAGACCGCATTTCTGGGATTTTTTGAAATTATTATTATGGAATGGAATTTTCATCGATAGCAGTGACTATTCCTTGAAGATTAGTTTGGTTGGAAACTGTTGTTACCATCTCACAAAGGCTGAAATGAGCTTCCAGGATCGTTCCAGCGTGGTAGCATAGAGGGGAAGAAAGACTACTTTTTGATTCTTTAATGAATTTTGGATGAGCGTCATTAAAGCATCAAACGGTGAGACGACATTGCGAGAATACCGCGAAGATCACAACATAATTGCACCCTCCTCAACCTGCTCATATCCTGTATTAATGTTTCCACTCACGCTCACTGTTCTATTAATATGCTACGTCCAGCCGGGTTCTGTCCGCTCAATTGCTGCCTGACACATATGTTCCTCTGCATGTGTGTGTTGGCTCAGGTTGACTGTGCTTTTATTCTAAATCCAATGCAGGATGAGAAAGAAAGGAAGCCAAGACAAAAAATGTAGGAAAATGGCATGACAACACAAAGACTCACAAAAGAAGGCGACAGATAGAAGCAGTTTTGAATTGGGACCTGCTGATTCATTCGTTCCTTCATTCCACCAGCAATTCTTTGAAAATGAATGCAAATTGGTTGGTCTCAAATGCACAATGACACACCAGTGCTGTAGTACGCACAGACACACATGCACGCACACATGCACTCACACACACACGTCACAACGGTTACACCCCCTAGGCACTTCTAATGCACCATATTAACATCACATTAATGTTCTATACACCTTTTATCTACATCATATTTTATGGTCTGTACACCCCACGTTTTCCTCATATTTAATGTCGATACATCTCATTTCGTTGGCACAATATTAATCAAAATTTTAATAGATGTCCATCCATCCATTTCTATATGATTTAATATGGGCATTTCTAGCCTATTTTTGGTGGCGCTCACGCACACCTAAGATGCACTCCATTGCTCCTACGAGAGATAAAAAAAAAAAATAATAAATTATGTGGTTTATAAACAAACTCACTCCACACAGGAAGACCAAGAGCTGACATTTAAAACCCAGAGCCCCAGAATTGTGAGGCAGACGTGGTAACCACTATGTGACTACATTGTATGTCATTGTGCTTCCCCATGATAGACCTAATTTACATAATATTTCATGATCTGTATTGTAATGTTCTGTACCTGTACATGCAATGAATCACATATACCAACCAAGGGTATTCAGAGCGCAGTTTGGGCTAAGACCCAGGAGGACAAGCAGTTCTTGTGCATGTGAGTATTTGTTGTAGCCGTCAATTTTCATTTCATTTTGCCGATTAAAAACATGTATTATCTTCTAATATTTGTCACCTCCACAAACGCACCAAACTGCCACTGTCCTTTTTAAACACGTATACATGCACGCAGTCTAGGTTTAACCATTGCATCTATGTTTTTTTTCCCTCTCCACAGACAGCTGCTGTCTGCACACTGAAAGTGGATCTAGTGGGCGAGATACATAGAAACAAACAGAGCAAGCGAGAGAGAGAGAAAGAGAGAGAGAGAGAGAGAGAGAGAGTTTCATCTGATAGCTGCAACACGTGTTCCATGTTTTAATGTTCACTTCCTCTAGGAAGGCACCTATATGGCATCCTCTTGACTTCTTACTTTGCGCCGTACTCAAGCTCACGTGTTTCAACAGTGCTTGCTCATGTATGTGTTTAAAAGTATATACTCACATTCTGTACAGGTGTTCATAGATGATGCGACAAAAATGACTGCCGGGGATATAATGCATGTTGCGTGACTTATTTATTTCATGATACAGCGGCATTTATCTCGTTCATTCTGAGGATAAAATGTTGAATACTGACTGATTGCTGTGGGAGTACTCTGTTATATTTGTGTGTGTGTGTGTTGTGCTGAGTCAGCAGCATCCAGATGGCATCTCTCTGTGTGGTTGAAGCGTCGCATAAATGACTTCACCCTGCACCTTCAAAACACCACACTGCAACCATCCGCTATTCAAGCTTTTATGTGATTGGCTCAAGAATGACTCACACGCTGTCAATGGAAAAGAAGAGAGGAGCCACTAATGTGTGATGCAAAAACACACACAATGTCGTTGTTGGTTTATGGCGCCGCTGAGAGTTGTGTTGTCGGAGGTCTGCATTTATGGAAGCGTGTTACTGGGGAATAACGGCAACCTTGAGGGTTTAATAGGAGGAAGAGACCATTGTTATTCTCTTTGTTGCAATGGAAACACAAGGCAGTGCCAACCTGACACAGGATATATAGATTGAGAGACAGATAAAGAAGTGTAAATGTGTATGTGTCCCCAGCCACACGCTACTCTTGATACAAATACACTACAGCTCAACCTCTGGCCAGCTTACATCATCGCTAGCGATATGATTTTGGCACTGAGTCAAACGGTCTCACGCAAACGGGAATATCAGTGCAGTATGAAGAAAAAGGAGCGCAGCGCAAACGCAACTTGCAGCCTCTTCCAAGCCCTTCGGATCAAGAAAATTAAATTGTGGGCCCTGAATCGATAACCTATGTAAGTTTAACTTTTTCAATGGAAGTATGGAAATAAATAAAATTTTCCATTATATTCTACTTTTGTGGAAGGGGTCTGTAATAAATCGGACTGCTCAAACTATTCCACTTTACTAAAAAGGAAACACTTAAGATAATCTTGAAAACAAAGCACAAAAAGAAAGGAAAATTGTGATTGGTCGATTATTTCTTACTTGTAACAGTGCTTCTGAGGAACGTATAAATCTCATACTGTTGGAAAACCTGTTTATTTCCCTTTTTAAATAGGACCATACTTGTAAGGAACACACATGAAAAATCCAAATCCTCTCTGTCATTGCCAAACAGCTTACTTTGCTGTTGCTATTGACTCTTGTTTTTAGCTTCTGGTAGCCCAAAGTCATCATGGGCCCCTGCTACGGTGGTCAGGAGCTTGCACCAAATAACACAATGACATGTAATTGTGAACAAAGATCTTTCCTTCTTTCTTACCAGTCAAACCGCCATGGTGTAGTGCCAACTACTGGCAAGGAGGATTTACTCGATGTCACATTTTATATATTTTTTTGGCCTTAAGTATCGGTGGCTGGTATTGACAGCCTTCACGAGTACCCAATACCTTGAAATAAGGCCGATATCGGGCTGATACCGATACCTGGTGGTGTCAGTACTTTCCCATCCCTAAAAAATACGATTGATTCCATAGCATACTGTATATCGTTGATAACATAGATCGATACCATACTGGTTTTCATTGTTTCTGCAGTGTGTTTGTGACCTGGGTGTGATGCCTGGCAAGCACTTAAGCGTTATAAAGGACTATTTCTCTTGGTGTGTGTCATGCGCGTGTATGTGTGAGATCAGTGTGTGGTTTGTGTTATGTAGAAGAGTGATGGATGTGGTTTTCCTCTGCAGCTCTGCAGGGGAAACTGGAGCCAAAACCATTAATGTGTGTGCGTGTGTGTGTGTGTGTGTGTGTGTGTGTGTGTGTGTGTGTGTGTGTATGAGACAGGAAATATTCACACTGAGTTTGGAGCATTGAAGTACGCGCAGGTTAGTAATATGTTATAATATTTAACATACAAATTTTTCCGCATGGAGGTATCCATTTGGTTTCTTGGGATTAAAATCACTGTCATCACCATGGTGGAATTCTGATTCATTATCATGCAAAAATGTACACTAAATACCTCCTATTGCTTTGAATTTCACCACATGGAAACTAATGTCATCTGTGAATTGATTTAGAGGCATATGCACTCACTTATTTAAGTCATTGACCGATATGAGAAGGTCAAAACCAAACCATGCATAGACATGCCTCTCTGACAGTGTCAATCAAAAGTATTGCATTGGATCTCACAAAAAAGTTTGGTTCGTTTACCGAATGAACAGGCCGGTGAGAGTCGCTCAAGTTTACGTTTGTCAACACTTAACAACTGGGAACTACCATTAAAACCTACTTTGCAGCAATGCATTAGCAGTAGCACATGGCACAACACACAGTTCTGCGTAAGGTGGAACCTCTAAAGTTTAATTTCCAAAATTCACTTGCGCACTGCCTACATCATCTAGACTGAAGATTCTATTTTTTGTGATTGTCGTAAATCCAGCACTGCACGTGGCGCAACTCTGCGAGGAGGACCGGCATAAGGAAGCATATTTAAAACTAGGACGTCTGCGCTGGTGTAGGCCTGTTCACAGCTGACTTCAATCCTGTCCAAATGAAGTGGTTCTTCTCATTACCTTAAATGCAGTGTGAGTGGTGCACAAATAGGGCTCTATTTTCTAGGCTTTACACGATCAGTATTTTTGGGGCCGATCACCGATCAGCGAGTTGAAAAAAAGATAACCGATCACCGATCCGATCACAAGATGGAGGAATGTGTCTATTTAAGTGACGTGTTCATTTACTGCATATACTTGTTTTCTTAATTGCTCAAAAAATTATATTTATAATAAATAATGTACCTTTGTTCATCTATTTATGCCAGTGAGGCATAGTGACAGACAGAAAAATTGATAAATGGTCTTCTATTAGATGGCAGGAAGTAAATACAGTAATTAATGTATCCACTTTTCGTGACATTTTCCTTTGTTGGTGTTCTGTGAGATTTTTAAATTGTAAAATATGTTCCTTGGCTCCATAAAGGGTGAAAATCACTGCTCTAGTCTGATCGTGTATTCTAATCAGTCAGGTCAAACCAACGTTACATGACAGAAATAATGCTAAGATACTGTAATTAAATTACTTTATTTTTAATGAAATTACAACCCCAATTCCAATGAAGTTGGGACATTGTGTTAAACATAAATAAAAACAGAATACAATGATTTGCAAATCATGTTCAACCTATATTTGATTGAATACACTACAAACACAAGATATTTATTGTTCAAACTGATAAACTTTATTATTTTTTTAGCAAATAATCATCAACTTAGAATTTTATGGCTGCAACATGTTCCAAAAAAGCTGGGACAGGGTCATGTTTCCCACTGTGGTACATCACCTTTTCTTTTAACAACATTCAATAAATGTTTGGGAATTGAGGACACTAATTGTTGAAGCTTTGTAGGTGGAATTCTTTCCCATTCTTGCTTGATGTACAGCTTCAGCTGTTCAACAGTCCGGGGTCTCCGTTGTCGTATTTTACGCTTCATAATGCGCCACACATTCTTAATGGGAGACAGGTCTGGACTGCAGGCAGGCCAGTCTAGTACCCGCACTCTTTTACTACGAAGCCACGCTGTTGTAATGCGTGCAAGAATGTGGTTTGGAATTGTCTTGCTGAAATAAGTAGGGGCGTCCATGAAAAAGACGTTGCTTGGATGGCAGCATATGTTTCTCCACAACCTGTATGTACCTTTCAGCATTAATGATGCCTTCACAGATGTGTAAGTTACCCATTCCATTGGCACTAACACAGCCCCATACCATCACAGATGCTGGCTTTTGAACTTTGCGTCCATAACAGTACGGATGGTTCTTTTCCTCTTTGGCCCGGAGGACACAAAGTCCACAATTTCCAAAAACAATGTGAAATGTGGACTTGTCGGACCACAGAACACTTTTCCACTTTGCATCAGTCCAGTTTCTGGGTGTTGTTTATAAATGGCTTTTTCTTTGCATAGTAGAGTTTCAAGTTGCACTTACGGATGTAGCACCGAACTGTATTTACTGACATTGGTTTTCTGAAGTGTTCCTGAGCCCATGTGGTAATATCCTTTACACATTGATGTTGGTTTTTGATGCAGTGAGGTATCGAAGGTCACGGGCATTCAATGTTGGTTTTGGGCCTTGCTGCTTACTTGCAGTGATTTCTCCAGAATCTCTGAACCTTTTGATGATATTATGGACCGTAGAGGATGAAATCCCTAAATTCCTTGCAATTGTATGTTGAGGAACATTGTCCTTAAACTGTGCAGGTGCTGTTTGACTTTTTTCTCACGTACTTGTTCACAAAGATTTGCACCTCGCTCCATCTTTGCTTGTGAATGACTGAGCAATTCAGGGAAGCTCCTTTTATACACAATCATGGCACCCACCTGTTCCCAATTAGCATGTTCACCTGTGGGATGTTCCAAACAGGTGTTTGAAGAGCATTCCTCAACTTTCTCAGTCTTTTTTGCCACCTGGCCCAGCTTCTTTTGGAACGTGTGGCAGCCATAAAATTTGAAGTTAATGATTGTTTGCTAAAAACAATAAAGTTTATCAGTTTAAACAATAAATATCTTATCTATGTGGTGTATTCAATTAAATATAGGTTGAACATGATTTGCAAATCATTGTATTCTGTTTTTATTTATGTTTAACACAACGTCCCAACTTCATTGGAATTGGGGTTGTACTTCACCCACACCGAAACTTTAGAGCATGATTCGACAGAACGGCGGCATTTTTACGTCCAACCGTTCGTGGTACGACTACATAACGTTACGTAGGCTACATAACGTTTTGTTGCCTGCTTGCTTCATATTCAAAGTACCGGAACATACCTCAAGCAAGTCTTAAACGAACGTCCTCTCCAGTCCTGAGCACCGGTGACCACCAACACACTTTTTTCCGGATTTTGTCCTTATAATACAAAATCGGCGCGCTCCACTCTTGTTGTCGTCGCTACGGTAACGAGTGTATCCGGTCAAATTTGAGTTGACAAAATCAAACCCACTGATCGTAAAAAACGGGATGCGGTGGTATCGGAATACAAGATTTTATTGCAGTAGTCTGACACATGCAATCTTGAAAGAGCAAATTTGTCTTGTAGTCTGATCCGGGCATTACGTGTTGTCTGTCTCAGACGTGTTGTCTGTTCCACACCGCCGAGCCCTGCCAAAAGAAGTGGAAACTTGCGAGAAAGTGCCTCCTACCAAAAAAAGTTTGTAATTGCCTATAGATGCCACAAGATGGTGGCAAAGGACAACTTTTGTCTAAATGAACTTTCTCAACTCACTACAACAAAGTTCCGTGACACCAATTTGCCAGATGTATTGTAATAAATGTATTGCTGTGCCTGAGCACAAAACCAGACGATAGGTGAGTTTTTCAGCGAATAACGGAGGATACATTTTTTTAAAAAATCTATGAGTCGGAAATAGTGAATATGTGGGGGAACACTCTGCATTCATTTTTGATTGGGTTATTTCTATTTCCATTTTTTACTTTGTAAAAATTGTTGTCAATTCTAGACAAATTGAATGGAATTGTGTTAAACAGTACAGTGCAGGCATCAAACCCAAGGCCTGGGGGCCAGATCCGGCCCGGCACATTATTTTATGTGTCCCGCGAAAGCAAATTGTGTGCGTCGATTGAATGTTTCATGCTAGAACACCAAAATTGCAAATTGTCTTCACTTTTAATAATGTTGTGCTATTGGACAATTTTTTTCTTACCAATCCCCCCTTTTAAAACAAATTGAAAAATAGTTGAACAAACATTTTTTTACTCGCTTCTGATTTCAAAACTAGTTATTCATCAATTTGTTGTGTATATGTAATAATATGAGACGATCATACAATCATATGGGTTCACAGTCATAACGGCCCTCAGAGGCAAAGAATAACTACGATGTGGCCGCAACAAAAAATTGCTTGACACCCTGCAAAGGTTCCAATGAATATATAGGAAGATGGTAGTGAAAGTGCGTTAATATTGTCTGTAATGATAAGTATTCCAATTGTGTTGTTATCAATAATTTACAGTTGTTCTGCTATGTGTGTGTCGTCTGAGCTACTAGATTATTGTGCTCCAAGGGACCCCCCAGGGGAGGCCGGGAACAGCTGTGCCGTCACATGCATCACAGTGTGCCACTTCAACTCTAAGTTATATATCCTGTACATATACAGTATATGCAGTAAATATGTATTATATGTATATAATATGTATATGTTAACTAGCAGCACAGAGCTCCAAGTGACACTTTAGGTTTTACATATGGAATGATAGTTTCATGGTGAACATAATAGGTGACACAATTTTGCATTCTTGCACATCAAGAGTCTCTGATTCAGTAGGCTACCTCCTTTCAACACAAGTTCTGGCAGCCGGTTGTCGTGGCAGCTGTTTCCAGGCTGTGTGGTGCCTCACCTGTCGCCCTCTAAAGACATGTAGACACACGCACCCACACACGCATGCGCGCAGGCACACACACACACACGCACACACACACACACACATATATATATATATATATATATATATATATATATATATATATATATATATATATACAGTCTAACAGGGGGTGATGGTATTTGTCTTAAGTGCACCAGCCAAAATGTTGACATGACCAGACACACACATGCACACACCTGTAATTTAGGAGTCCGAGCGTCATCAGTGTGCTGATGTTATTTTGTGAGAACAATTTAAAAGCTGAGACGCATTGTGAGTCCTCCTACCAGTAAGCCTGGGTTATCATTTGGTGTGTGTGTGTGTGTGTGTGTGTGTGCGCGCGTGTGTGCGGTGGGGGTGTCAGTGTTAATGGCTCTAGCAGGACTGCATGTCAACCTTTAACATGGTCATGTCTGGAAACATTGAGCGAGTGCAAGTGTGTGTGTGTGTGTGTGTGTATGCGCTTTACAAATGCGTGTGTGTGTGTCTGTAGTAGCAGCGACCGTGACCTTACCCTGCAGTTTGTCGTGTGAATAGTCGGCGATAACATAAATCCCCCTGCCTCAAACACATAACCCGCTTGCATTATAGTTTCTGCTCAGAACACCGCCATTACTGCCCATATAGATTCCGGTGCCGATGACAACTTCATTCATGAAGCAATAATTTACCAGCTCCAAAGCCCTCTCCAACCACTTCCGTCCCTGAAGAAATTCACAGCCCTGGATGCCCGAATCATCTCCCCCGTTACCCACCAAACAGTGCCATTCACCTTGCTCATTTCGGGTAATCACTGTGAGAACGTCTCACTTTTTGTTATCCCTTCCCCTGATACCCCATTAGTCCTCGGAATTCCCCGGCTCAAAAAACACAACCCCACCATCGACTGGACACACTTAGCCATCACCGGATGGAGCCCTCACTGCCACTCACACTGCCTGCTCTCAGCTATCTCAGCTATACCGCCCTCTGATAAATTGCCACCCTCTTCCACGCCTGTTGACTTCTCCCGAGTCCCTGAAGAATACCATGATCTCTCTCCGGTGTTCAGCAAAGACCTGCCCATTTCTCTGCCCCCCAACACCCGTATGACTGCGCAATTAATCTGCTGCCGGGGGCCTCTCTTCCCTCCAGCCGTCTCTATAACCTTTCTCGACCTGAGAAAAAGGCAATGGAGGACTATATCCGTGACTCTCTGACTTCCGGACTCATACGACCTTCCTCTTCTCCAGTAGGGGCTGGCTTCTTTTTTGTTGAAAAGAAAGACACCACTCTTCGCCCATGTATCGACTACCGTGGTCTCAATGACATCACCGTCAAAAATAAATCTCCGCTTCCCCTCATCGTCCCCTCGTTTGTACCCCTCTGCGACGCCCGGATGTTGACCAATTTGGATCTACGGAACGCCTACCACCTCATCGTTATTCGAGAGGGGGATGAATGGAAAACCGCTTTCAACACCCGGTTTGTTTTTGTCTATTTGGATGACATTCTCCTTTTCCGTCGATTCATCCGTAATTACAGCAAGGTCGCAATTCCCCTCACTAGCCTCACATCCACCAGCTCCCCCTTTCAGTGGACCCTGGCAGCATCCCAAGCATTTAGTCAACTCAAGACCCCGTTCACCAGTGTGCCCATTTTTCATCACCCCGACCCCTCCCTCCAGTTCGTGGTCAAGGTTGATGCCTTGGACACGGGGGCACGGGCTGTCCTCTCACAGCGGGACACCACGACCCAGAAACTTCACCCCTGTGCCTTTTTTTCCTGTTGTCTGTCCCCTGACAGACAACAGGAAAAACTATGACGTTGGCAACCGGGAGCTACTGGCCATTGTATGGGCCTTGGAAGAGTGGAGGCAATGGCTGGAGGGGACTGAACTACCATTCATCATTTGGACAGACCACAAGAATCTCTCTTACCTCCGTTCCGCTAAACGCCTCAACCTTCCACAAGCTTGCTGGGCTCTCTTCTTGAGCAGGTTTAATTTCAGTCTGTCCTTCCATTCTGGCTCCAAAAGCAGCAAACAAGATTCCCTGTCTCGACTTTACTCACCCCCCTCAAGCCCATCCTTCCTTCCTCGTGCTTCGTTGGAGCAGCCACTTGGCAGATCGTACAGGAGGTTCAGGAGGCCCAAAAGACTCACCCAGATCCCAAGACCGGGCCTCCAAACCGTCTGTTCGTACCCGATTACGCATGCTCTGACGTTCTTCAGTGGGCTCACAACTCCAAACTCACCTGTCATCCTGGCATCACCTGCACCATTCAGTTTTTCCAGCAGCATTTCTAGTGGCCTAGCCTTGTTCAAGACACCCTGGAGTTCGCCCAAGCCTGTTCCGTCTGTGCCCGAGGGAAGTCTTCACACCTGCCCCCAGCTGGGCTGCTGCGTCCAATGCCTATCCTTAGCCGCCCTTGGTCCCATATCGCTCTGGACTTTGTTACTGGTCTACCTCCTTCTGAAGGTAACTCTATCATTCTCACTATTGTCGATCGCTTTTCCAAATCCGTCCATTACGTAGCCCTCCCCAAACTACCATCCGCCTTCGATACCGCTAACCTCCTTGCTCAGCATGTCTTTAGACTCCACGGTATTCCTATCAATATTGTGTCTGACATAGGTTCTCAGTTCTCATCCCTGGTATGGAAGGAATTGTGTAAAGCAGTGGTCGCAGCAGCCAGCTTGTCGTCAGGATATCATCCGCAGACCAACAGCCAGACGGAGCGGGCAAACCAATCCTTTGAATCTGCCCTCCATTGTGTTGCCGCACGCAACCCCTCCTCCTGGAGCTCCTTGAGTACGCCTACAACTCCCTCACCAGTTCCGCTACCGGTATGTCCCCTTTCATGGCTTGCTATGGTTACCACCACCCATTAGTCAAAGAACAGGAGCAGGCAGTGGCAGTCCCTACTGTCAAGGATCATCTCCGGAGAATCCAGGGAGTGTGAAAATACGTCCCAGTGGCGTTGACCCGGTTCGCCGCACGGAATAAACAGCTCGCAGACCGTCATCGCTCCCCGACGCCCGAATACAAGGTGGGCCAATCTGTCTGGCTTTCTTCTCACGACCTCCCACTTCAGACAGAGTCCCGGAAACTCACTCTGAGTTTCATTGGTCCCTTCCCCATTACCAAGATCATCAATCCCACTTCCGTCCAATTGAAGCTTCCACAGTCTCTGAAAATTCATCCCACATTCCACGTCTCTTTCCTGAAGCCTGTCTCCACCTGCGCCCTATGCCCTCTGGCCGAACCCCCTCCACCCACCCGGGTTACTGACGACCATCCGGCCTCGCATTGCGCATCCTCGACGTGAGGGAGAGGGGCTTCCAGTACCTTGTCGACTGGGAAGGGTACGGGCCGGAGGAGCGTTCTTGGATTTCCCGGTAGCTCACGCTGGGAGGCGTCCGTTGAGAGGGGGATACTTTCATATACTGCCCTGCAGTTCCATTATTGGAGCCGGGAGGAGCCGGGAGGAGCCGGCAGGGCGCTTTGTGTCCTCTCTTTTCCCCCTCCCCTCTCTGTTTTCAGCACCTGTCTTCAATCAGCCTCATCACCATCGGTGTATATAAGCCTGCCTGTTCCTGGAAATCCTCGCCTAAGTATTGCAGCCTCTCCTAGCGATACCACGGCCCACCTGATGTCAAGTAAGCTATACTGTTCCTCGCTTCCCTTGTTAACTTTTGTGTCTCCTCGTTCCCTGTGTTCCTGACTGACGTCATTCCTGCCACCAAGCCAGCCGCCTGTTCTGTCCACTGCCTGCCGCCTGTCCACGCCGCCGTCTGCCAACACATCCAGGATCACCTCCATAACCTATCCTCAATAAACTGTTCATCATTTAACATCTGCCTCCGCCTGCTCTTGGGTCCAGCTTATTCCCCACACGTGACAGACACGTCCGGATTTACCATTACAAAATGTACAGCAATGTACTGAACTAGAAGATTTGGTGGAAATGTGAAATTGTGGTGATAAATGTCAAAATGCGAAAAAGTAACCCATCCATCCATCCATTTTTTGAGCCGCTTCTCATCACAAGGGTCGCGGGCGTGCTGGAGCCTATCCCAGCTATCTTCGGGCAGGAGGCGGGGTACACCCTGAACTGGTTGCCAGCCAATCGCAGGGCACAAACAAACAAACAACCATTCGCACTCACAGTCACACCTACGGGCAATTAAAGTCTCCAATTAATGCATGTTTTTGGGATGTGGGAGGAAACCGGAGTGCCCGGAGAAAACCCACGCAGGCACGAGGAGAACATGCAAACTCCACACAGGCGGGGCCGGGGATTGAACCCCGGGTCCTCAGAACTGTGAGGCTGACGCGCCAACCAGTCGGCCACCGTGCCGCCGAAAAAGTAACCCATGTGTATTAAATTCGACAAATTGGTGAAAATGGTGTGGAATGTGGTGAAATCGTTGCGGAAACTTGAAACATGGTATTGTGGAAGTGGCGAAAACGAGATGGAAATTTCATGGTTATGTCATGCTGTGACGGACACCGTTATCGCCATCAGGAGTTACCATTCCAAACTGTACAGGTAGAAACATGGTGTAAAACAGTGAAAATATATTGGAAATTTTAAGAATTGTTGAAAATGTGGTACAGTGTAGATGAAAATGTGGCAAACATTGCTAAAATGTGGTGACATTGTGATTGAAACACTGGAACCACTGTGGAAAGTAGCGAAAACGTGCCTAAGTGTCCATGTAAAATGTCATGTCAAATGTCATGCTATTTATGTAGCAGACACAGCTATTGCAGTCAAGATTAACACTACTGAACTGTGTTGTGAAGTGGTGAAAACTTGGTGGAAACGTGGCACTATGATGTTATGCTGTTTAGGTAGCGGACGCAGTTATTGACATCAGGATTTACTTTTCCTAACTGTACTGCGATGTGGAAATGCTGTGGAAATGCAGTTGAAATCTGATGAGAAATGTGCTGTTATGTGGTCAAAACGTGATACGAAAACAGTGGAAACGTCATTTGGTTTGCCATTGAAGAATACACTTGCTATTATCTGAGTGATGACAAAAATACGACAAAAGTCGAAGTGCGCAGGTGTGGTGTTGGCTGTCTGTTTTCCAGGCGACAATGTTTTTGTGTGTCCAGTCAGTTCATTGGCAACGAGCTGTTTAGTTTAACATCCATATGCTGCTGCAATTACGTCTGTATGGCTTCTGTGTACACACGCATGGATGGGGAAAACACATGCTGGAAGAAAATTGTGCATGAGACAGAAAGGGAAGACAAAAACTGCGAGAGAAAAATAAAATATGGTGAGACCAGGCTGCTCGTTGGCCGACTGGTTTGCACATCTGCCTCACGGTTCTGAGGACCGCGGTTCAAATCCCGGTCCCGCCTGTGTGGAGTTTGCATGTTATCCCCGTGCCTGCGTGGGTTTTCTCCGGGCACTCCGGTTTCCTCCCACATCCCAAAAACATGCATTAATTGGAGCCACAGAACACGTCCATGCCAACACCGAGAAATCCTACAGGGCAAACGGCCGGCCGCACCGACGGTCCCCAGCACACACTCCAGTCCCCAAACCAACGCAAGCGCCGATGACAGAAAGAGAAAAACTCAACACCGAGCCAAAACCCCACCGCAGCAACCCCACACAAACGACGTCCCACAGCACCCCAAATTGCAACCCCGCGCCCCAACGGTGAAAATCAGGAAAGGAGGCACAGCCCACAGCACCCGGTTCCATCCAAAGAAAAATAAAATAAAATAATCGATAATAAATAAATACGTTCAAAATAAATAAATAAACTAAAATAAAAATCACAAAGCCACCACCCGCGCAAAAATGCCGAGCCCCAGTACGCACCCCCAAAACAAAAAGCCACAAGCCCAAAACAGGAAGCCAAGTCAAAACCTGCACAAACAAACCACCTGACGCGATGAAACAGCACCAAATAACCTCAACAACGCTACATCCAACCCCCAGCCGAAACACCAACCAATGAGTACCAAGTCAACCGGCCCACCCCCACACACACCGCTCCCCAGCCCACAGGTTCGACATCGATACTGGCCATGAAGAACCATGAACCGCATGGAACTGGAATTGGGAGGAGAGCACTCCTCTGCGGCCCGACAACCAGGGGGAGGGTACAGGCCTCAGGAGTCCAGCCAAGAGAAAGGTGACAACCCACCTCCCACCCACTTTTTATGGATACCAGGTCCCAGACTGGCAACCATGATCCCTGTACTGTGAATGTGTGTGGTGGGGTGTAGTGCGTTATAGAGGGTCTTTGAGCGTGCTTCGTCTGGTCCCTCACCTATGATCTATTTGCCCTGGGTGACCCTGCCAGGGGCATAAAGCGCCCAACAACTTACAGTAGCTCCTAGGGTCATTGGGACACACAAAACCCTCCTCACCGATAAGGTGACGGCTCAAGAAGGGGATGATGAAATAAATAATAAAGAAAATGTGTATTTAACCCATTGGATATAATGGAAACAAGTTTAAAAAACAAGTTAATCCCACTATGAAAATGTACAGTCAATACAAATGACAAAGGTGTCTTACAAAGGTGATTTGTGTTGCAGATGTGCCTCACCTTTTAGTATTCTTAATAGTCAGTGAAAAATAAAATTACTATATCTTCTGCGAAACACATTCAATGTGAGTGTGCTTACCTCACCAAACCTTCTCTGTGTCAGTGGTTCTTAACCTTGTTGGAGGAACAGAGCCTCGCAAGTTTCATATACGCGTTCACGGAACCCTTTGTAACTCTGTCCCTCTTGTCTGTAAGAAAAAGTATGCTTTATTTAAAATTCAAAACAGGCATATATTTATTGACTGTGTAGATTCTCAGTCATCCAGGTCATGGTAATCCACAAAGGTTGAATATAGGCAACTGGACTATTTTGTTTGTTGAGTCCAGTTGCCTTGATTCAACCTTTCCAGGTATATATTTTATTTGTGTACAAAATGAACCATGCACCATTTGCACGCAAAATCAGTATTCAAATAACAAACCCAACAAAACATGAAAATTTACACACCAAAATATTTAATTCTATTTATTCTATATTTAAATTTAATTTAATTAATATTTAATTTAATATTTAATTAATTAATATTTAATATTTAATTGAAAATTCAATTAAATAAATGAAGGTGAATTTTTCTGTTGCCTTTCACCTTGGCAAGTGCCACTTTCATATAATTTTCAGAACAAAGTCTGTCCCTTTTCTTTGTGTTATTTCTACAAACCTCAAAAAGGCTTCATAGGTAAGTATAATTTTTTAAAAAAATGTTCTGTATTAATAGCACATGCTTTTAACTTATAAATAAATAATAAAGTAAACCTCATGAATTTCGGTTGAGAAATTAGGAAGTTATAATATTATATTATATATATTATATTGAAAATAGGATGGATGGATGAAAATAATCAATATACAGGCATTGCCTTTGATGGGAACATTGCCCCCCACAATGTGGCCGCTACGTAGGCAGGTTATTTAGCCGGGCTGGCACAGCGCACTGGCGTATCTACTATGTTTTTTATTCATGTCTATATATTGCTGTTTGCGCTCTGAAATCACGGCCAACCCCTCTCCTATTGAATGCTACATCTGACGTCTCGGCGATGCCGTTAAACTCTAACACCTAAGCCTCAAAATGTCTGCCTGGACTCTTTTGCTTATTTTGACTATGAAAGGGTCAGAAAATGTTCTGTGAATAAGTGCTTTTGCCCCCTTTCCCGGAATTCCCAAATATCTAGCAGGTTAGGGTTAGGTTAGGTTATCCCTTACGGGTCGTCGACGTTCTACTTGCAGAGATATCCCTTTGATCTTTTCTGAGTCTCATGTGATGTCAATTAAAATTCAACTTCAGAAGTTCCACTTCATCACAAAACAACAAAATTGGCTCACCTTATCTTTAACGTGCGTACAAAGGACTTTTGTTAGCGAACACAAAGCTATGAAAACATTTTGGGAACGTATCAATGTGTCAAGTCGTGTGAAGGCAGCGGTGAGAACTCCATCTTTTAATCCGCGCAGGGATTTAAAAACAGTCATCGTTAGCACAGCACGAAGCGGACATTCAGTCACATACCCCGCCCCTCAAGAGAGAAAATTACGATCTTGAGAAAGTGCAAACTGATTGTGGATTACAAACCACATTCTGCGTACAAAACTGTCCCACAACTGCTGAAGTTTCAAGTGTTCCAGTTATGAAGCACAAAAAGGGTTTTTGAAAGGAGAGTAAAAGAAGCAACACAGGAACACTTTTTCCACCGCATTTTCAGAAAGCGCTTGTGTCAGCGTGTGGCTCCATGTTTTTCCCTCGAAGGAATGTTGATCTGATCATTGGATTAATTATAACATCGTAAAGCTCCACTGACTGTCTCTCTCTTCTTTTTTTTTGGGTCTTTCTGCAGGGTCTCAGAGGACTGAAGGCATCAAGGCGTCTGATGTTCTGCCCGTCTTGAAGGAGAAAGTGGCCTTTGTGTCCGGTGAGTGTCTTTGGAAATCATCACCCGCCCCTTAGTTACAGTTGTGAAGGCTGAATTCAACGTGACTTTCCACCGTTGAAATAAGATTAACTAAAAAAATTAAAAAATAAATAAAATAAAATGTCTATTAGCAACCAAAGCAGGTGCACATCCACCATATCAAAGTGATGCAAGCAAATTCAGTAAACCCGTGTTTATTGCGGGGGTTACATTCCAGGAAACCCCAAAAGTAAATTCAATCTGCGCAGTAGCGAGTAGCATTGATTTCATTGTTTTACTATATACATTTATAAGTTTCATTCATGATTCAACTCCGGTTTCCTCCCACATCCCAAAAACATGCATGTTGGTTAATTGACAGCTCTAAATTGCCCACAGGTGTGAATGTGAGTGCGAATGGTTGTTTGTTTGTGTGTGCCCTGCGATTGGCTGGCAACCAATCCAGAAAATGGATGGATGGATCTTGGTTATTGTCAAGAAAACCATCGAAAATGGCTAGAGCTAGTTAGCAGCTCTTGTATTAAACTTTCATGAGCTATTTCCGTTGTCATCATTATATTTGTCCGAACAAAATGTACCTTTAGTTGCACCTGGCATTAAAAATGAACAAGAAGCTGAAGAAACAAGGGGTGTAATATTTGTTTTCCATGACTATATTAATTATTTCTAAAATTTCAGGGCTCTCATTCAATGTGCGTCCCGCGTCCTCGGCGCACAAAAATGATCAGGGACGCATAAAGAGTGGTGAATCTGCATCCACAAATGCACAACATTGCTTACCTACATATGTGTGTAAGTGTGGAATTAAGCAGTCTTGCATCGTTATTTGGGCGTCAGAATTTGCATTTTGTGCCTCGAAAAATATATTAAAAGCAAAACTGCGAATCACTATTACTCCGAAGACGGAAACACGCAAGGGCGTATGTGACACAACACGCTTACGTCACCGATGTGTGGACGCTGAAGTGAAGTTATTCGGTTGCGGAGCGGGAGGGCAACGATTACAAAATTGAGACGAGAGAGAAAAAAAAAGACAAATGGCGAAAAAGTGGTAGCATTTCATGGTGAAATGCAAGGCGAGCACCCGTTCATTGTAACGCAGACCTGTTTTTCTTCGCCGAGTATGACGTCACATTACGGGACCCGAAAGACAGAGGTGAAGTTAACATAGCGCACTTTATTAACATAACGTTAGCACTACGGGCTGCGGAGTGTCTCTTTTAATTATGAGTACCATTGAATGTGTGGCTTATTTATTTATTTATTTATTTCCCCTCCAAAGTGACAAGGACAGTATAACGCAACCATAGCGGTACATACAGTGTGCTTTTTTGCTCAATGTAGTCACTGTGTGACATGTGGCCAATTTGATCTGTGCGTGGCAAAACTTTGAGTCAAGTAGGTGGAAAACGTGGCAAGAGAGGAATAAGAGTAAAATGGATCGTCATCATGTAACCAAACAGAGGAGGGTTTCGCTGAAGAGAGATGAAGTAAATGTTTTCCTCTCTCAAGGTTTCTTCATTTTACTTTGAGCAAATTAAACACTTCCAAAATAGTTGTCTTATTCCTAGTTAGCTGGTCTAAGCTCATAAATGCACACCCACGAACTAAATGTATTATGTCACAAAATGCTAAAATGCTAGCTGTTGAAGTGAAGATTCACAAAGGCTGTTAATGGTTTTTAAAAAGAAAAAATAATGCCTTATCTTTTATGCACTATATGAATTCATCCATCCATCCATCCATTTTCTAAGCCGCTTATCTTCACAAGGGTCGCGGGACTGCTGGAGCCTATCCCAGCTATCATCGGGCAGGAGGCGGGGTACACCCTGAACTGGTTGCCAGCCAATCGCAGGGCACATACAAACAAACAACCATTCGCACTCACATTCACACCTAGGAGCAATTTAGAGACTTCAATTAACCTACCATGCATGTTTTTGGGATGTGGGAGGAAACCGGCGTGCCCGGAGAAAACCCACGCAGGCACGCGGAGAACATGCAAACTCCACACAGGTGGGGCCGGGGATTGAACCCCAGTCCTCAGAACTGTGAGGCAGACGCTCTAACCAGTCTTCCACCGATATAAAAAAGGGAACCAGTCGTACATTATTAAGTGAAAGGTCTTATTTTCTCTTTTGTATTAAAAATTTATCTTTAACCAAGCAAAAATATAGTTTATCGAAATAATCGATTGTTTAATAGAATTTTCAGTAGGATACTCGAGTACTACAATATTCATTAGCTACAGCCCTTTGTCACGTTCGTTAGCCTGTGAGCTAACTAGCTAGTGTGGTAAACAGCTCACTCTGGCTCGCTCGATTGTTGCGACATAGTTTAAAACTGGTCGCTAACTCGTATTCTGTGTCCGGACCCAGAAGCAGTCCCAAACGGACCCACACCATAGCCAAAAAACAAAGGTCATGATTCAAGACATATGGGGTGCTTCTATTTGAAGCAGCACAACATATTTCTGGCTTTACGGTGGTGATGAAGTGTACCGACCAATCGCATGCGAGTTCTACCACCCTTTCAGACATCAAATCTGCATCGCAGGCGGTAATTACTGAAGTCACTCACTGCACACATACCAGACAAACAAGGAGAGAGGGAGAGAGACAGACATAGAAAGAGAGAGAGAGAGAAAGAGAGAGTAAGTTTAGTTAAAGATCAGAAAATGACAGACAAGGGAAGAGAAAATTTGGTGCATAAAATGGAACAGGCAGAGTCATTTTTGTTTGTACTTCTCAGTGGGAAGTTCCCACTGGGAGCTCTTATTAAAAGTGCATATAATATGTGAAACGCCATTATGAACCATTATGTTTTGGACGAACATAACCTCTAAAACAGTTTAGTAAAGATTTGTTAAATCAAAATATGTAATTGTTTGAGACGTCACTGTTGTGTCAAGATGAAAAACAGAAAAGGGGAAACTAAAAACTTTCAGCACTTTGTTTGAACACGTATAACTTTCTCGTTTTGTTCACTTGCTCTGATTGCGAAATGCAGCCCTATTTTTATTTGCTAAATGAGAGAACATTACACAGTTCTGCTCCCGTGTTTGATTACCAGGGAAAAAATTGTAAGATGTGTACAGTTCTTTATTATGCTTTAATATCATTATATCAGTGGCATTAAAAAAAAAAAAAAAACATCAACGACGCTATCGTTTATCTTGAAAGTTTTTGGAAAAATGTATTCTGAAACATTTGCTATCGTGGCAGGCCTAAACAGAAGAAATTAAGAGAGAGCAAGCGCAATGGATAACACAAAAATATGTACAAACAGTATATAAAGATTCAAGAGTAACAACTGCAATACAGCAGATTTCTGTAGCTGTATTCCATGATGATAAGTTGCAGGGAATTTTGCCTACGGGTGGATTTTCATTCTCCCAATAAGCGGTCGTTTGATTCTTCGATTAAATCCCACATGTGTGCTTAAAATAAAGCCGGAACTTACTCCTCCTTGTCACGATCATTCAACTAATGAAATCTTTGTCGGACCAATTATACATTACTCGTGCATTCAGTGTAGTAGTCTCGCCACTCTGCACTATTTGCATGTCTGTTGTTGATCAATACTGGCCACTCATGTGCTTGAGTAGCATCTGCACCATTTGCACAATTGACATTGTCCCAGATTATCACATTGTCACTTTAAACTGCATCCATTTCTTGAAGTCTCTGCGCCCTTTGCACATTGGTCATTGCACCGGACTATTGTTCTATTAGCCATTTCAAACTGCTGTAATTGCTAGAGGACTCTGCATCTTTTTGCACAACTGCCCCCCCCCAACAAAAAAATTAAATAATAAAAAAAAAACTTTTATTGCTCAGTGACTGTGTTTTTTTTACATCTTTGTCTCAAAACTATTCTCTGTCAATTGACAGTCTGTTGTCGTACTAGAGCGGCTCCGACTACCGGAGACAGATTCCTTGTGTGTTTTTGACATACTTGGCAAGTAAAGATGATTCTGATTCAGATTCTGATGACGTGTCAATTATAGTGCTGCGCTCAAAGCATCAGGAATGGTATGTGTAATGAGGGAAGAACGACAACAGAAGCACGCTTTTCTGCTGCTTAACGCACAAGAGCTCAAAAGGACACATTTGCATATTTCTTTTGTGTGTGGAGCTAAATGTCAGCACTTCTTTGTCGCCACAGTATGGTTTGGGACACTTCCATTAGCGGTGGAACAAAATATCAAAATTATGGTTGTAGACGGGCAAGAGTTGATTAAGCATTAAGAGTTTGGTACAATTAATCATTGATTAATCCTGTCGTGAAGCGAGTGAAAATAGAGTGAAATACTTGGCTTCATCTAGCTGAGGTGCTGTTGGTTCACTCTCATACTAGTTTCCTGTGTGAAGTGCCACGTGACGTCAGCTATGGGAAGTTGAGCTATATTCACGCTATGGTACAACTCCTCCGGGCAGTATTGTTCTGCTCAATGTGGCACTGGCATCAAAACAGGAGTACAGACATTTCAAGAACTAAACAAATAAACTAGTAACTAATTAAATGCACATTACTTTTAAAATTAAAAAAAAAAATTGGTCAAATACCCATCCCAAATTCGCATGTATCGCATCATTACCTCTCATGCTACAGTGTATTTTACAAGCTTTTGATGACAAGTATTACTTTGATCTAAAAATAGATAATTAAAAATGTTTGTTTCTGTTAAATTTGTTCATTTTGTTTGGCTAACAAAGTCAAGTACCTTGTTTTAATGAACAATAATTGTATGAACTAATGTTTTGAGCACATGATTATCAATAATTGTCGATGTACACATTCTGAAGTGGAAACATAAATAGTTTAAACATAAACAAACAACATTTTTAAACATTTTAAAGCACAAAACAACATACAATGACTGCAACATTTTAGGTCAAATACAGTATGTATAATGGCATTTCTGTTGTCAAGCTATTCATCCATTTTCTGTAGCTCGGAAATGTTTGCCTCGTACAGCTGCCTCACAGTTCTTAGGACCGGGTTTAAAATCCGGCCTCGCCTGTGTGGAGTTTGCATGTTTTCCCCGTGTCTGCGTGGGTTTTCTCTGTGTACTCCAGTTTCCTTCCACATCCCAAAAACATGCATGATAGGTTAACTGAAGAGTCTAAATTGCCCATAAGTGTGAATGTGAGTGCGACTTATTGTTTATATGTGCCCTGCGATTGGCTGGCAACCAGTTCAGGGTGTACCCTGCCTCTCCCCCGCAGTTAGCTGGGATAGGCTCCAGCATACCCGCTGACCTCAGTGAATAAATTGCCTGTTTGCAAGCCAGTCACGCTGCACACATAAACAAACAACCATTCACTCTCACATTCACACCTAAGGACATTTTAGCGCATCAATGAAACTGACTTGCATGTTTTAGGAATTTGCCAGGGAGTTAGCGTACCAGGAGAAAACACATGCAAACTACGCACAGGCGGGCCTGAGCTGAGATTTGAATCCACAACCTCTCAACAGTGAGGCAGAAATGCCAACTGCTATTGTTTGGATTGTCCATCCATCTATGTTCTGTACTGCTTATCCTCACACAGATCATGCGTGAGCTGGAGCCTCACCCTGCCGACTTGGCAAGAGGCGGGGTACGCCCTTAATTGGTCGACAGCCAATTGTAGGGCAAAGTGTATCGACAAAAAGATGGACTTTCACATTCACACAAAGACAATTCAATTCATTCACCCATAAGGACAGTCTCCTGACCCTAACAGGCATGTTTTTGGAATTCGGGAGGAAGCCAGTACCCGGTGAAAACCCATGCAAGCATGGGGAGAACATGATAACTCCACACCCCCAAATTCAAACACCAAACCTCAGAGCTAGGAGGTGGATGTGATCGTTTTTATTCTGTTTTACATAGCCATGAATATATATATTGTTTTGTGCTTTAGAAGAAAAAAAAAATCAGACAATATATTTAAGGTGAGGAAATTTGCAGATGTTTTTACTGAATAATTTACGTGTAGTTATTTTGCGATTGCTGGCATGGGTAAATGGTACCAAAATGTTCCATTAAAAAAAGGGAAACAAAAACAAAGCCACCACCAACATGGAACATACTGTACCTTTTGGTGGAAAGTAGGCTTGAGCCTTTTCAGTGTGGGCTAACTACTATAGATAAATGGGCATGCAGAAAAAAATCATTAGCGTTCTACCTCTCTGCAGGATTTGCCCAGGCAGGAAATGGCGAGGGAAAATCATCCAGGTCGCTTAACACCTCGAACATATGACTTATGTGAAATTCTTTCATCTGGCAGGCGTTACACATGAGCATGTGCCAAAACAAGCAGATACGAAAAGCGCCTCGCTGCACTCGCCACTCAGCTGACCCTAACGCAAATTGCACGCCGAGCTTTAGGGCTCCTTTTGGTTAGAGGACGCAATGCAAAGGCTCTCTTGTAGTTGTTTTGTTTCTTCTTGCTTCATTATTATTATTCTTGGCCAAATCAATCACCTTTTTTGAGAGCTTTTCCACTCTCAAAAGACCACCAGATTTAGCAGTCATGTTCATTCTGATGAAAAAAAATTGTCTCTGTAACGTCATCTGCAATTTCAAGCCACAAAAGCTAGTTTGATTTAGCACAATGAAATTTGTTCAGCACGTCTAGCACGAGTGGAGCCACTGGGCTTGTTGGTTCTCATTGATTTGTGTAAATCCACCTAGTTATATCATACATATTTGTGTGGATCCTGAAGCTAAATGTTTATGTTTGTGCACAGGTGGACGGGACAAACGAGGAGGACCCATCTTGACTTTCCCTGCACGAAGTAACCATGACCGAATAAAACAGGAGGACCTGAGAAGGCTGGTCACATACCTGTCTACTGTTCCCAGGTAGACACACAGACAGACACATTATTCCCTTTTTAATAAGAGGACCATTGACCAGTGGTAATTGTGCCAAATGAAGGAGGGTGAAGTGACTGGCGGAGCTCTTGATAGTGGAGTCAAAGCAGCAGATGGAGCCCTGTGTTTGATTAGGATCAGCATGAAAGCACTCCTGTGTTTGAAACAGACTCTTGCACACATACTGTGCCACTTCAAGCCTATTTAGTGCTTTGGCTAGACTGAACAGTCCAACAATGTTACAAGACAGAATTAAGGCAACAACACACAACTAAAACCAATGTGTCCTTGGCAATTAGCTCCAGTTTCTCCAATCATATTTAATATTCTGTGTACCTCTACCATATTTAATGGTCTATGTACAGGTAATGTTCCGTATATACATAACATTTAACTGTCTATGCACTTCTATTGTAGCATATGTATCCTATTTAATGGTTTATTTACGTTGTTGATGTTCTGTGTTTTGATTTACCTTGGGCGCATTGGTAGTTCGGTGTACAGTGTGTGTTTCTACGTCATGGGTCGGTGTGTTCCGTCATACGTCAGATCTCTCTGCTGACGCGTCCTTCACCATTGCACCTACATACTCCTGACACTAGAAACTCAAGCTAGATCAGGATTTACGCTTCAACAACTCTGCCGTTGCGTACTGAACTGGACCGGACTGCTTGGAGGAAATATTGGTTAACATTCATCAAACTTTGTCCACCAAATAGCAGTATTGTGTCATCCACCTGAACTGAATAGATAACACACACAAAGTTGATTTTGTTCATGTCAAAAAGCAAAAGGTCCTCTCAACATATCTGCCTGGCAATTGAGAACACAGAGAAACAGGACCAAATTGGCCTGTAATTGGTGTTATTCCGCTGTAGTAGCCACGCTGTGCTAATCCAAATGCTGTTTCCATGGCGACTTGGGGAACCTTGAATTTCCCCGACGCAGACTACATGAATTTACAGTAAGCAGGGTGAGGGGTGTCTGCAGATGATTCCAGTTGGTAACACATGGGTTTCTCAAAATTAGTTGTGATTCTTGCTGGTGAACATGACAAAGCATTGGGCCATTGATATGCTAGTTTATACTTCTGTCCATCGGTTGCAGACTGAATGAAAAAATCCAACGCTTCTTTAGTAACAGCTGATGCCCTAACAAAAGTGCTCTTGACATGTCTTAACGGCAGTGAGGATGTGTGCAAACGAGGCTTCACTGTCATCATCGACATGCGAGGCTCCAAGTGGGAGCTGATCAAGCCTCTGTTGAAGACGCTTCAGGAGTTTTTCCCAGTCGAGATCTGCGTGGCACTCATCATCAAACCTGACAACTTCTGGCAGAAACAGAAGACCAACTTTGGCAGCGCAAAGTTCTCCTTTGAAGTGAGTGGTCTCATTAATTCTGAAAAGTGACATTTCGCTCAAGGGAATCTCCTGCTGAGGGCCATTCAAATTGCTTTCCACCAGACCAGCATGGTGTCAGTGGAAGGTCTGGCCAAGTTGGTGGATCCCTCGCAGCTGACGGACGACTTTGAAGGCTCCCTGGACTACAACCACGAGGAGTGGATGGACCTGAGAGTCTCCCTGGAGGAGTTCATGTCCAATGCGGTTCATCTGCTGTCCCGACTGGAGGACTTGCAGGTGGGACGATGGATGGATGCTGAACTGATGAAAAGAGGGATGACCTGATGAATGACTTGATAAATGGATTTACAGTATATGGGGCTGGATGGATATATGACATGGTTGTAAGACAATGAATGGATGGATGACGTATGATTTGATTAACTAACGTTAGACAGTTGACTTGATTGATGATCGTATAGATAGCATGACAAATGACTAGTTAGATATCTTGATAATGAAGTGACTTAAAGAAGAATAACTTCATTAATGGTTGGATTGGTGAGTAATTGGATACACAACTGGTTGGTTAAAGTGGCACTAAACAGGCCCAAAAAATGTAATGTAAATTCGACACACCACAGAGAAGAGTCATGTTAACAAGCCAACCAAATTTGAATGAATACAAAAACATTGCTAAGTATATAAAATCAGGCTTCAAAATTTGAATAATATAGGCCACCTCTCAGCTCTCAGATGCTGTGGGCGTGTCTAATGGATGCCCCAAAAGGAATCAAAGATACTGAGGGGGTGATAGCTTATACAAGGTAAAATCACGTTAGGAGGGTTAAATGGCTGGTTCGATAAATTACCTATGGCAGGTGTGTCAAACAAATTTTTGTCGCGGGCCACATTGTAGTCACGGTTTCCCTCAGAGGGTCGTTGACTGTGAAACCATATAACTGTTTAGTCACCTCATAATACTATTACATACACACAACAAATTGATGGATACCTAGTTTTGAATTCAGAAGTCAAGGGTAATAGTTTGTTCAACTTAGTTACTGTAAACGGTAACAGTAACTTGCAATAGCTCAACAATACTATTTATTATATATGAGAATTTGAGCAAGAATCATCTGTGTCAACTTTTATATGGAAGTTGACACAGATGATTTGCTTTTGCGGGCCACATAAAATGAGTTGGTGGGCCAGATTTGGCCCCCGGGCCTTGAGTTTGACACCTGTGACCTATGGGATGGATCATGGCGAGATGTTTGGCTGGCTGTATACAGTAGATTTGGTCGATAAAGGAAAAAGGAATGGATAGATGCCTTGTCGAATGGTTGACTTAACTGAAGGATAACTCCCTGTACATGGAAGGTAGGTTGGTTAGATGTCTAGTTGAAAGAATGACCTAATTCAGTTTAATTCAAGTCATAAATAATGGATGAGTGAACAGACTAATTGGATAGATGTATAGATGGAAGTAAAGTACTGGATGAATAAATTGATAGATTCTTTGTTGAATTGATGACTTCTTGGATAGATTGTTAAATGGATGATTCCTTGATGGATGGATGAAATCATGGTTGGTTGGTTGGATGAATCATTGAATGTTGTTTAATGTGAGTGTGCTTGGATTGGCCAATGGATGGATGACCATCTAAAGGAATGGATAGATTGGTAGTGACTTCAGCTAGATGCATTACTTAATGGACAGCAATGTGTGGATGAATGGCTGTGTGAATTCATGGAAGGATGGAGGGAAGACTGAAATGCACTAAATAATTTGCTCCATGTCACAGGAGGTTTTGTCCAAGAAAGAATTTCCTTCGGATGTTGAAGGATCTCGTCGGCTTATTGAGGAGCACACACAGCTGAAGAAGAAGGTAATCACTACCAACGTGCTTTTACTTGCTTTGTGAAGAAAGATATTCAATAAAAGGTGTTATGCAGATCAACTAAAGTCTTCCTCAACATACTTCACCTTGGTTTTGCTTGGTCCATATGTCAAAATCACCATAGTTTCTGTCTTTTCCACCAACTCTGCTGAAGGTGCTGAAGGCTCCAGTGGAAGAGCTGGACCAGGAAGGCCAGCGCTTGCTGCAGTGTATCCGATGTAGTGACGGTTACTCGGGAAGGAGCTGCATCTCTGGCTCTGCTGACTTCCAGAGCCTAGTGCCCAAGGTAACATGTTCCATCACCTCTAAACCCAGAAGGGGGGGAATATTGCTGCGAATGTTGACTTCAACTCCCGAGTCGGTAGTTTTCACACAGAACCACCACGTCTATTCTTCAACGTAATTGTTGAAATGTACAGGATGATTGAAAATGAACACCCTATTCATATGTTGTCATATTTTTCAAAATTTCTTTGTGTATGTTCCATGGTTAGAGGAGCAAGTCTATTCTACCAAAACGAACGACTTTGGAAGAATATGAGAAGTTATGTCTTCCATCCCACAAGAGTTCCTGAAATCAGTTAATGCGGTTTGAGAAACTGGTGGCTAATGCTGGCGCCGACATCGAATTTGAAATACAAATTTGGAAATAAATTACAAGTACTTAACAATAGGGAGTTACTTTTCAATCACCCGGTAAACTACGGCTGTTGTTCCGTCTACCAATTTACATAGCGTCTTTTTTTTCGACTGACATTTCACACATTTCACACATTTTGAACTTTAAACAAATTCTTCTTCTTCTTCCTCTTATTATTATTGTTATTACTATGTAATGTTATGTATGCATTATGTAAAACATTTGCATTTCCAATTATATTGAAATTTTGGAAAACCTTATTTACTATGGGAAACTTTAGAGAGCTATTTATTTATTTTCATTTTTCTTTCATTTAACTTTGTAAGACATGCCGCTGAGCCTATAAGCGCCCTGCACTTTTTGTTAGAATATTTAAACAAAGATGCCTATTTTCTAAGATAAAAAAAAAAAAATCTAACATGGTGCAAATTTGAAAAGCTATTTAATAAATGTGCTTAAAGACATGTAAATGAAGTCAAGTCTTGGAGTTTTTATTGTTTCAAATTTTGACAACAAACTTTTCCTTTATACCGCAAAACGAATATCCGCTCCAATTATCGGTTATCGGCCTCCTTGACTACTATTCATCGGTATTGGCCCTGAAAAAAACATATCAGGCTATCACTAGAGAAAAACAGACCCATTAATTATGAACCAATGGGTTACACGAATTAACTTTAAAAAATAAGAATGTACTACAATTGAATAACACAAATAAAAATTACATTAGGAAATCCTGAAAAATAACTTCAATAAAAACAATAACAAAAATATATATTTTCAAATTGCAACATAAGCACTACTTAACTTAAACATAAGCATGTTCTACATTTGAATAGATTAAATACAAAATAATTTTGAAAACCATGAAAAATAATCTCAATAAATAATGAATACAAATTATACTTTGAAAGTGCAATATGACAACTAAGGTTCAATTCAGTTGTTGCTTTTTTGTGCTGCTGGATAAAAGTGCTGGAGCGAAGCATGGAATGGACTGCTTGCATAAGAGTGGTAAAATTGAAGACTTTAGACGCAATCTGATCCGAGAGAAAAGAAAAACCAAATACAGATTAGTAAGTGAAACCAGAGAAATATAAATAATAACAATTATAAAATTAGTACGCTTACCAATTACACATATCAAGAATAAATTGCACGGCTTCCACTGTGTGCTGATTGGTTGTTACCCATGCAATGGTTGTGCACTAATCAGGTAGTTCTGTGGGCGGGACAAAGATGGAGAGAGAAGTCACAGACAAAGAGGCTTGCTGCAGCTGTGCCAGAGGCGAAATAATCCAGTATTAAATTATTGGCTGTCGGATTAAAATAAGGCCGATGCCGATGTGTGCCATAATGCCAAAAATCAGCCTGGGCGATAATCGGTACATCGCTATTTTTCTCAAAACTACAGTAGCTCATTATTGCTCTCTGCTTGAGTAGTATCACTTCATCAAGCCTTTTCTAACATTTCATACTACAAAATAAGTAAAGTAAGTATGATTATTGAAGATATTGGATCGGACCGATATTGGTATCGGCCAAAATTCAAGGCTGCAATATCGGTATTGGATTGGAAGTCAAAATGTTGGATAGGGACATCCCTACTAATACATGCACAAAGAGTAGAACTGTATGTCTCTTTGAATTTATTACCATCCTTCTTTCGAGTCTGGCCTCAAGTGGTCCTCTGGCTGACACACTCACGTGAACACAGCCCCACTCACCTGAAATTGACAATCACAAATTGACAATCCTCCAGCTGTAGGAGCCGAGATTGCATGAAAACAGTGTGTCTCAAGTTCGGTGCTAAAAGTAAATAGGACAGTGAAAATTGTCACTGGGACACACTTCAAGTGTGAAGACCCTAAATAATATGGCGGAAATATATATTTCCTTTTTTTTATGGTTCTTTCTGTTAGTAAGTATAGTAAAGTATAGTAAAGTATAGTAAATATAGTATGTTTGTGTGTGTGTGTGTGTGTGTGTGTGTCTGTGTGTCAGGTGGCCAGTCTGCTGGACAAGCTCCACTCCACCAGGCAACATCTCCACCAGATGTGGCATGTCCGGAAGCTGAAGCTAGACCAGTGCTTCCAGCTACGACTCTTTGAGCAGGACGCAGAGAAGGTAAAGAAAGAAACACTTTATGAACGCTTACTAGAAGTGAATAGCAAAGAGTCACATGCACATGATTGCAGTTCATAGAAAAGTCGGTGTAAAAATCAACCATTTTCAACAGCTCATTGATCAGCTGCAGTTGTGACTCTGTAAGGATTCCTTTCATCGTTAACATTCCAACAGAGGGTCATGCATATGTTAAACATCAAAGCAAAGTTATAAAAAGGATTTATAGGTGTATCTTACTAAACATGGCCATTTTTTTTGCCTCTTCCTCACATTTGTTTTGGAGAACATGAAGTGTTGGTGTCTCGTGTTGACTTGCATATGCGCTAAGCCGACAGACGAGGGTCCGGCGACAGGGGTGTGTTCCTCCAATAAATATTTACAAAGCGTACAGATTAAATGCAACAGTTTGGTCAACATCAGTGTGAGGGTGTGTGAGGACCTAGGCTTGACAAAGATTCACATTTTCTGGTAGACAAAGCTTGAAGGATGACTGTCATTGGCACAGTAACCACACATCTGTTCACTTGTGTGAAGATGCCTCATTAAAGTTGTGCATGAAATCTGAAGTCTGCAGGGAAATAATGTTGCATTTACGGATTCAATCCGATGTATCTTTCTATATTGGGGAAAAAACCCTAACTAAAATTGGTTTAAGTGTATGATAACACCTGGGACGCCGTACGACTTCCTATTTACAGTGGGGCAAAAAATTATTTAGTCAGCCATGAAATGTGCAAGTACTCAAGATGAGAGTGGGGTCAAAATGATCACAAGAACGGTGAGCAAAAATCCCAGAACCACACAGGGGGACCTAGTGAATGACTTGCAGAGAGCTGGGACCAAAGTAACAAAGGGTACCATTAGTAACACACTATGCTGCCAGGGACTCAAATCTTGCAGTGCCAGACGTGTCCCCCCTCCTTAAGCCAGTACATGTCCAGGCCCGTCTGAAGTTTGCTAGAGAGCAAGCATTTGGATGATCCAAAAGAGGATTGGCAGAATGTCATATTGTCAGATGAAACCCAAATAGAACTTTTTGGTAAAAACTCAACTTGTCATGTTTGGAGGAGAAAGAATGCTGAGTTGCCTCCAGAGAACACCAAACCCACGAACCCTACTTATGTATATTGTTTATAATTGTATTTTATATCAAACTAGTCATATGCTAGAATGTTTTTTTTTTATTCATATAAAATATAATTACAATTAAAATAGTATAATACTAATATATTATTTATTATCATATATTATATGTATATAACGTAATTTAATATAAAAATAAAACAATGCCTTTTTATTGTCACGATACACAAGTACAATGAGACAGAGATGAGATGTGTTGTATAAATGTACTCTGTTATTGTGCAGTAAATACTGAAGTATTAATACCTCAATGAACTTTCCTTTATTTCTTCTCAAACTTGAACAATACGTTTTTTTTCAATTTAAACAATATAAGAAGAAGAAGGAGACCATTCATGTTAATGGCCCCCTCCTTGAGCCGTCACCTTATCGTGGTGGAGGGGTTTGTGTCCCAATGATCCGAGTAGCTAATTTTTCTGGGGCTTTATGTCTTGGACACTCAGGTGAAGAGAGGTGTCCTCCAAGGACTCCAAAAAGTGTGGGTACTCTGAACTGCTGTTTGGTGCATAGGCACAAACAACAGTCAGGACCCATCCCCCCAGCCAAAGGCGGAGGGAGGCTACCCTCTCGTCCACCGGGGTGAACCCCAATGTACAGGTGCCGAGCCAGGGAGCAATAAGTATACCCACACCTGCTCGGCGCCTCTCACCGTGGGCAACTCCAGAGTGGAAGAGAGTCCAACCCCTCTCGAGACGACTGGTACCAGAGCCCAAGCTGTGCATGGAGGCGAGTCCGACTATATCTAGTCGGAACTTCTCGACCTCACACACCAGCTCGGGCTCCTTCCCTGCCAGAGAGGTGACATTCCACGTCCCTAGAGCCATCTTCTGTAGCTGGGGATTGGATCGCCAAGGTCCCCGCATTTGGCCACCGCCCAGCTCCCACTGTACCCGACCCCTATGGCCCCTCCCACAGGTGGGGAGCCAATGGGAAGGGGCACCCACGTTACCCTTTCGGGCTGTGCCCGGGCGGGCCCCATGGGTGCAGGCCCGGCCACCAGGCGTTCGCCTTTGAGCCCCACCTCCAGGCCTGGCGCCAGAGGGGGGCCCCGGTGACCCGTGTCCGGGCAAGAGAAACCTGAGTCCATTTTTTGTCGTCATCATAAGGGGTCTTTGAGCCGTGCTTTGTCTGTTCCCTCACCTGGGACCTGTTTGCCATGGGTGACCCTGCCAGAAGAAGACCTTTCATGTTAATGTTTATTTAAAGACATTTGAATTTAAATTTGTGTCTCCAAATCCATGGTCCTCAGTCGGAAAAGGGTGGCGTGCCTTCTCCAGGTCGTGGATGAGATCCTGCCCCAAGTGGAGGAGTTCAAGTATCTTGGGCTCTTGTTCACGAGTGAGGCAAGAATGGAACGGGAGATCGACAGGTGGATCGGTGCAGCATCTGCAGTGATGCGGCCTTTGTATCGATCCGTTGTGGTAAAGAAGGAGCTAAGCCGAAAGGCGAAGCGCTCAATTTACCGGTCAATCTACGTTCCTACCCTCACTTAAGTGAAGAACAAGATCCTAGATACAAGCGGCCGAAATGAGTTTCCCCCGCAGGGAGTCCGGGCTCTCCCTTAGAGATAGGGTGAGAAGCTCGGTTATCCGGGAGGATCTCAGAGTAGAGCCGCTGCTCCTCCGCATCGGGAGGAGCCAGATGAGATGGCTGGGGCATCTGATTCGGATGCCTCCCGGACGCCTCCCTGGTGAGGTGTTCCGGGCACGTCCCACCGGGAGGAGACCCCGCGGACGACCTAGGACACGCTGGAGAGACTAAATCCTTCGGCTGGCCTGGGAACGCCTCAGGATCCCCCCGGAAGAGCTGGATGAAGTGGCTGTGGAGAGGGAAATCTGGGCGTCCCTGCTAAAGCTACTGCCCCCGCGATCCGACCTAGGATAAGCGGTAGAAAATGGATGGATGAATTTGTGGCTGGCAGAGAGTGCTGGGGGTAGTGTTGGTACTGCTCGAGCAAGCGGCACATGCCCGTAGTATTAGTGGATGTGCACTCGCACATTTCCCTGCTGAAATGAAGGCCTTTGTGTGTTTCGATGTTAATTCCATTTGTAGATGATCTAATTTATTGTCCAGTGAGCTAAAGTTGTCAAGGTAGATGCATAGGAGCGGCGTTTGCAGGGTTAGCTGTTGATACCTTAGCTGTTAGTCCACCGCCACAACCCTGCTTCTGCATACCGACCCCACTGCGCCTCTGTAGGCTTGAGATGCTAAGCGAGTCTGCTGCTTCGTAGGCCGCTGGGGCTTGCCGTTGGTGTCCTAGTTACGAACTCAAATTCACTGGATGGTTGTAATTTCAGCAAATTTACTGCGGATATTGACTAATTCAGAGTCAGAATCGTCTTTATGTCAAAAACACACAAGGAAATTGTGATTGATTTGATATGACAAATGAAAGTCAGGTGGGAATCTTTCAGCACACCAAGGTTTCGGACTTGGTCTTTGGTTTTTAAAAAGAGTGACTCTAGGTTTTTACTGACAGCAAACCTCTTTTCTTTACTGTCAAAACCAGTTAAAAGGCAGAGGTTTTATTTCCAGAAACTGCCACTGTAACTGTTCTCAAATTCTCAAAATCCGTTAAACTGCATTGCACATACAAGTTAAATACAAAAAAATTACCTGAATAAATGTTTGAAAACAAATGTTTCAAAATATTAAGTATAAATATATGGTCCTAAAAGCTTAATACAACTGAACTGTACTTAACAAATGTACTTTATTGAATACAAAAAACAAAGTTGAAGCCACTTTTACGTTCTGCACAGTTTGAAGATTTATTTCAGTTATTCTTTCACATACCACTCGAGGGAGCCCGCGTACCACCAGTGTCACTCTTACCACACGTTAAGAATCTCTGGTGTATAGGTAATGTTTTAGGTAGCCTTTTAATATTTCAGTTCATGTAAGTGCAAGTAACTGTTAAATTTGAAAATCAAACTTTGACGTCTATTTAGCTATTAAGATCCTATTGTTGGTAGTGGTTGGCGAGTTCATTTCTCAGAAAACGTGTAAGCTTTAGCATAGTCTACACTCTCGGGATAATATTTTAGTTACAGCAGCTTTTTTGATGCGAAACAGATGAATAAACCTTACCGGTAACTGTAGCTCACATACATGGCCTGGTGGAGAAGTGAGGTGAAGCTAAACTAGCTGTTAGCGGTAATCAAGTGTTCTTTGTGCAGATGTTTGACTGGATCAGCCACAACAAAGAGTTGTTTCTGCAGAGCCATACTGAGATCGGCCGAGCATACCAACATGCCGCCGAGCTGCAGACGCAACACAACCACTTTGCCATGAACTCAATGGTAGATAACACACAGATACACTCCCGCAACTCACACAATGATAACACACAACAGAGACACATATTGTTAAATTTGTATCCCCTCTAGAACGCTTACGTCAATATCAACAGGATCATGTCGGTAGCGAGTCGCCTGACAGAGGCGGGACACTACGCCTCCCCACAGATTAAACAGATCTCAAGTCAGCTGGACTTGGACTGGAAAAGCTTCGCCGCTGCTCTCGATGAACGCTCAACCATCCTCGCCATGTCTGCCGTTTTCCACCAGAAAGCGGAACAGGTGAGTAGAACAAAAAAGTCCCTGACTTGGTTCAACAAACAAACAAACAAACACTATTTTCTGGTTTTGTTTCTTAGTTTGAAAAAAAAAAAAGAAATCAATGAAAAAAAGAAAATAAATAAATGCGAACTGGATCATGGCACATTTGTCCAGAACGTAACATTTCAGTTTACATAATACTAAGCTGTGCCCCCAAAATGCTGACTGGCCAATCACTGCACACCACAGAGCAGATCTCTGATACTTTCCTGCCATTGCTGTGTTTAATACAATAATCCATCCATTTTTTGTACCGCTTATCCTCACTAGGATCTTGGGCGTGCTGGAGCCTATCCCAGCTATCCTTGGGCGAGAGGCGTGGTACACTCTGAACTGGTCGCCAGCCAATCGCAGGGCACATATAAACAAACAACCATTCACACTCACATTCACAATTTAATACAATAATATATTTTACAATTGTTTTAGGTTTTAAATATAGGGAAATTGTTATTTTTATTCTATTTCCAAAACTTGAAATTGTGTGCAGGTTCTGGATGACGCTATCTGCATTGTCAGTTAAATCCCTCAAAAATCACCAAACACACCTGCACCCACTCCAATGTAAGCAATGTACTGCACTTGTAATATTTGTAAAATAATCCAGATAAATGCAGGCACTGGATAAAATGTGGTTGCCCACAAAGTCAGATCAGTCAAAAATCAACACCTTCGTCTGCTCAAAAGGAAAACAATGTACCAAAATTGAAAGAAGATGCTATTAATGTGAGTCCTAGATACTATCCGTAGCATATACACTAAGATAATGATGTTAGCCATGTGCTTCTCATTGTTTGTAGCCCTTCTGGTTTTGAATGACTGATAGTAAATAGAGCGCTAACAGTGTTGGGTGGCTGTGGCTTATTAGATAAAGCGGGTGGCCCAGTGATTCAAGGGTCACCGGTTCGAATCACTGTCCTTAGGCAAGACACAGAACCCTAATTTGCTCCCAGTGGGCATGGTAGCAGCCACTCATTAGTGTGCAAACGTCAGGCTTTGTGAGGTGCTTTGGGCACAGTATGGTGTCGATATAGCGCTATAAAAGTGTAGCCCTTCTGAAAGCTTGATGGATGCTTTTTAGCAGGGTTGACATGGCAGCTCGCTTTGAATCCTGCTTGTCTCTGAATATTAGCTACAAGTTTATTTAAAGGGGGTGATGATAAAAAACTGTGAGTTGTGGAGTGGGGGGGGGGGGGGGGCTGGGGGGTAAAGAGTGTGTTTGACTTTAATTAACAGGCCGCCTGGAAGGGAACTTAATAGACGAGAACAAAAATGCCACAAGAGGGTGACAATGAAAGAGAGAAAATTGACCGAATGAGGAGGTTTCAGTCAATTATCTAATAACTTACAATCCAATTTCTTTGTCTATGTAGTTCTTGTCGGAGGTAGAGGCGTGGTGCAAGGTCTGCAGTGAAGGGGGGCTCCCGACCGAGATGCAGGAGCTGGAGCTGGCCATCCACCGTCACCAGAGCCTCTACGAGCAGGTCACACAGGCCTACACTGAGGTAAAAAAGTACCAGAACCTCAGGAGAGCCACAAGCAGAACCACACGAGAATCACAGAATAAAGCCCCAGACCACAGGAACAATTTCTGCGGCATTCTAAAAAAATGTCCATATGCGTTCCGATTTGAAGAAAGGCATTTTAATTTATAGCCATGTGAAGTCAGTTTAAGCGGTCCAAAATCAACTGGGCTCTTTCTCCACCAAAGAACAATATTTGTTTGATGATAACTTCAAATTTGTAACTATAATATGATTATGCCCTGATTTAACTTAAGCTACAGTATCTTTCACAGCTTAGTTTCTATTTCATGATGGGGTTATAATGTTCTTGCTGGTAGAGAGCTGAAAAGAAATGCATTATACTTGATCACCTTTTCTCAGATATCCTTCAAAATCAATAGTTTTTCTTTTAAATAGTGTTCATAGATCCCTTGATGACTAGAAGAGTCACGTGTAATTTTAACACTTGACGTCAGCCATCCCATGTCAGATATCAAAATTAAAATCGAATCGAAGTTAATACATTTTCGGGTGAAAATTGTGACTGAACTCGAGCTTTGATAGTGCATAAAATGATTATTTTAAAGTTCTAAGTAGTGATACACCAATATGTTTTTTTAGGACCGATACAGATTACTAGTAATCAAGGAGGCGGATAACAAATAATTGGAGCCGATATTCAATTTGCAGTGAAAAGGAAAATATTGGCATCAAAATATGAAATAATAAAAACTCCAACACTTCCTTTCCTTCTTCCTTTAACCACATTTATTAAACAGCGTTTCAGATTTGCACCATGTTATTTTTTTATTTATTTTTTTTAAATTTTATTATTATTTTTTTTTAAATCTTAGAAAATAGGCGTCTTTGTTTTAAAATTCTAACAAAAGGTGTAGGAGCTCCCTACACACAGGCTCAGCAGCATGTCTTACAAAGTTAAATGAAACCTTTAACAAATAAATAGCTCCCTAAAGTTTTCTATGGTATCCAGCTGACTTTGGGGCAGTCATGTAATAGACGGACGGTACAGGCTCCAGAGGGTATGATTGATTTCCCAGTCTGTAGTCTTTTGCTCCATTTCTAAATGTGTTATGCACAATGTGTAAACCACATGCACAGACATTAAAGAGCCCTTTTCCACTTGCTTATTCATCTCCTTTTGAGTTAAAAAAAAACCAAACCTTTCCAGTTAACATGTGGTCCGTCCATGGACAGTTGCAGGAGATTGCGCAGCCTAGTCTCAGATAGCATTTTGCTCTGTTTTTCAACAATATCGGGTGCCGAGGAGTGCGCCAAAAATTCAGAGCCAATGTACAGTATTTGATCTTTACTTCTGGTCCATCCCACAAACTAACGTGTACTTCCATTTGTTTCGACTGCAAATGTTTGTCAAGACTTTCCTCGAACATCACAGCATATGCATTTTTTTGCGAGACTTCTTTAAGTAGCAGCTTCTTAAAATACGGGGCAAGTGCACACTTAACTGCACTTTGTCGCACCATACGCAAACCTACTCGCTATCTGGCTGTCAGGAAACATTAACTTGAAAAGACGACTTACGTCTTCCGACAACTCGTAAGAATAGTGAGAAGTTGCTTTTTATGTTTTCACCCGCTGTTAGAACTTCTGTTGTCGCTGTTACGTCCAACATTGTCTGCTTCGCCGTTGGATTTGCAGACCCCACACCTGAAAACTCCCTGATGGAGTTTTTACAGTCTTTGGCAGCCAACATATGCTTCTCCCCCTTCATGTGGCTTACCAGTGCCGCTTCTCCCATGTTGGTTACATCAAAAGATTTTCAGCAAAGTCGGCATTTTGCACATCCGTAGTCAGGGTCTTTCTGTACCTTTCTTTAGAAAGCCACTAATTTTTTTGAATGGCACTTCCCTCACCAATGTCATTGACCTGTTGCATTTCCTGTCTGGCGGCGTTCACAGCTAGAAGTGCAATGTTGCACTTCCGTGTCAATTTGAATTGTAATCATTTTAATTTTAATTGCATATTACACCATTTTATATACTATTTGTTTTACGCGTTTTATTGACGCGATATTTCCATAACTTTTCCAGGACCTGGAAAATGCATTTTCAATTTCCATAACTTTTCCAGGTTTTTCATGACCGTGCGAACCCTGAGTTTTAGACATAAATGCTTTGTTGTCAAACACACACACTCACACACACACACACACACACACACTTGCACACGCATGCACACACACTTGCACACACACACACACACACAATTCTCTAGCCATCCCCTCGACGTACATGCTACCTTGGCAATATCTTTCTTATTGTACAGGACCCTGTGTCACGATTTATTGAGCATTAACGTCTCTGCGGCCAAAACCAGAAGTGACATAATGGAATGAGACAACCAAGTATAAACAAAATCCCTTTTTCTCATCATTAACTGGATGTGTGCATCTAAAAATAGACATTCCATTGATTTGTTTTTATAATCCTTTCCTTTGATTTTCTTCACTTATGTCTGTCTACCTATATGTGAGTTAGCAACAGTGATGTGGCGCCCCAGTGCCCTCTATTGAACAACTGATTCTTTAGCAGATAATTGGTCATCCTTTGGGCCATTACTGAGATGAATACTGTATGTACCTTTGCTCAATAAAGGTTGGGGAAAAACTGACAAGAGGAAATTATTTCTGTCAATCTCATCTTGTCCCAACTTTTCCTTCTTTCTTGTTTGTGTCCAGGTGAGTCAGGATGGAAAAGCTTTGCTGGATGTCCTGCAAAGACCTCTCAGTCCCGGCAACTCAGAGTCTCTGACGGCCACCGCCAACTACTCCAAAGCGGTTGGTGACTTTTCAGTACATCATCTATACATACCACATACAATATATGGGCTTGGGCTTTCACTTGTATAGCGCTTTTATACCTTCAAGGTACTCAAAGCGCTTTAACACTGTCTCCTCTTTCCCCGACTGAGCAGCATCAGGAGCAACTTGGGGGTTCAGTATCTTGCTCAAGGACATGGTCACAGGGGCTGTGGATCGAACCCTCAACCTTCTGGGCTGGGAGATGACCACTCTACTCCCTGAGCCATGCTGCACATATATATATATATATATATATATATATATATATATGTGTGTATATATATATATATATATATATATATATATATATATATATATATATATATATATATATATATATATATATATATATATATATATATATATATATATATGTGTATATATATATATATATATATATATGTGTATATATATATATATGTGTATATATATATATATATATATATATATATATATATATATATATATATATGTGTGTATATATATATATATATATCATCCATATATATATATATATATATATATATATATATATATATATATATATACATACACACATAGATTTATTAAAAAAGAAAAACTGAAATATTACACAGCCGTAAGTATTCAGACCCTTTGCTCAGTATTTAGTAGAAGCACCCTTCTGAGCTAATACAGCCATGAGTCTTTTTGGGAATGATGCAAGTTTTTCACACCTGGATTTGGGATCCTCTGCCATTCCTCCTTGCAGATCCTCTCCAGTTCTGTCAGGTTGGATGGTGAACGTTGGTGGCAGCCATTTTCAGGTGTTTCCAGAGATGCTTAATTGGGTTTAAGTCAGGGCTCTGTCTAGGCCATTCAAGAACAGTCACTGTCAACAGTCAGGAAGCTACTCCTTCGTTATTTTAGCTGTGTGCTTCGGGTCATTGTCTTTTTGAAGGTTAACCTTCGGCCCAGTCTGAGGTTCTGATCACTCTGGAGAAGGTTTTCGTCCAGTATATCCCTGTACTTAGCCGCATTCATCTTTCCTTTTATTGGAAACAGTCGTCCAGTCCCTGCAGCTGAAAAACACCCCCACATCATGATGCTGCCACCACCATGCTTCACTGTCGGGACTGTATTGGACAGGTGATGAGCAGTGCCTGGGTTTTCTCCACACACGCTGCTTAGAATTAAGGACAGAAAGTTATATCTTGGTATCCTCAGACCAGAGAATCTTATTTATCACCATCTCTGCATCTCTGGAGCTCAGCCACAGTGATTTTGGGTTCGCTCACCAAGGCTCTTCTCCCCCAATTGCTCAGTTTGACCAGATGGCCAGCTCTAGGAAGGGTTCTGGTCGTCCCAAACGGCTTCCATTTCAGGATTATGGAGGCCACTGTGCTCTTAGGAACCTTATGTGCAGCAGAATCTTTTTTTGTAACCTTGGCCAGATCTGCGCCTTGCCACAATTCTGTCTCTGAACTCTTCAGGCAGTTCCTTAGACCTCATGATTCTCATTTGCTCTGACATGCACTGTAAGGTCTTATATAGACCGGTGTGTGGCTTTCCTAATCAAGTCCAATCAGTATAATCAAATACAGCTGGACTCCAATGAAGGTGTAGAACCATCTCAAGGATGATCAGAAGAAGTGGACAGCACCCCAGTTAAATATGAGTGTCATAGCAAAGGGTCTGCATACTTATGGCTGTGTGATATTTCAGTTTTTCCTTTTCAATAAATCAGCAAAAATTTCAACAATTAAGTTTTCTTTTCTGCCAATATGGGGTGCTGTGTGTACATTAATGAGGAAAAAAATAACTTAAATGATTTATATATCCATCCATCCATTATCTGAGCCGCTTATCATCACAAGGATCGCGGGAGCGCTGGAGCCTATCCCAGCTATCATCAGGCAGGAGGCGGGGTACACCCTGAACTGGTTGCCAGCCAATCGCAGGGCACATATAAACAAACAACCATTCGCACTCACATTCACAGTGAGCATGCATGCACGCTAAAACATACGCGAGCATGCATTTTAGCGTATGTTTTTAAAAAGGCAGTGGGAGCAAAACTGAGTTCGGTTGTAGTTTAATGAAGTATTTAACAATGTAAACAGTGAGTTCGGCTGTACTTTATTGAAGTATTTAACAATGTACTCAGGTTATTTTTTGATCAATTCTCATCCACAAATCCATCAAAGTCCTCATCTTCTGTATCCGAAATGAACAGCTGGGCAAGTTCTCCATCAAACACGCCAGGTTCCCTCTCGTCATTGTCGGACTCAGTCTCATTGCCGGGGGCCTGTTCAGCAATGATGCCGGCATTTTCCTGCTTCCTCCACTTACGAACCATGGATTTGTTGATCTTGAATTCTCTCGCGGCTGCTCCCATGTTCCTCCGTGTAACTGATAGCTTGCAGTTTAAACTGTGCTTCGTAAGCGTGTCTAAGCGCGCATAAGCGTGTCTAAGCGCCCCGTCCATTTTGGATACATTTAAGACTTTTAAGTGCGCTTTATGGTCGTGAAAATACGGTAATGCATGATTTACAGGGCAATTAAAGAAAACATGACCCAAAAACTACGTTTGAAAAGAAAATACAATTTAAAAAAGAAAATACTTGTCTTAAACCCAAATTATTGATATATTAATTCATTGATTTATCATCCTGTAAAACTAAATATATGCTATATTTTTTATATTTAGGTTCATTGTATACTTGATGTTGTCCATGAAGTGCTCCACCATCAGCGCCGTCTGGAGAACATTTGGCAGCACCGAAAGGTCCGACTGCACCAAAGACTGCAGCTGTGTGTGTTCCAGCAGGATGTCCAGCAGGTATACACACGCGCACACACACACACACAGACACACACACACGCAGTCTCGCACACACACACACACAGACACACGTATGTACTTAGTAAGTGTAAATAATACAAAACAAAAATGGGAGCATATTTCTTGAAGCCACAGTGGAGTGTGTCATCCTGTGGCGACATGTGTTTCCCATCAGCTCTCTTTATCCGTCAGCTTCCCAAAACCAGGAAAACGTATCAGATCCGAGTGGATGTTAGCTCCGCTGGCACTGCCGTTGACGCTTCGGCAGATAAATGAAGCATCGAGATTTAAAACCACCATAAAGAATAGGCCACTATCAAAGGATGCACAAATATATGGACTAAATTACTGGGACTAATTTCTCAATAAATTTGATTAATCAGTCAGAGGTTTCCCTTCACTTCCCTCACGAACACAAGTATTTCCTCCCTCTCCAAGGTCCAAAAATTTCAATCCACTGCAGAATGTACTAACAGGCTGTTAAGTGCATGCCAAAGCAATGGGTGGTGCTATAGCCAACAACTATAAATCTATTCTAGCCAACCAGATACGAGAAAAAAGGCATTTCTTGAAAAGGTACAATGAACAAGAATGCTGAATTAGGCTTGGGGAGTGACTCCTGTGCACCACACAAGTCACAACAATAGACAAAAGCTAAATAAAATAGTATAGTAAAAAAGTATTATTCATTTACAAAAGCAACCTACACTGTGACATCATACCGTAAAAACATTTTTTTCCTGAAAACGGGCGAATACAAATCAGTTTGAACGGATCCAATACACAGTTTTTTTGTATGTAAAACAAAAATGTACAGCTTGTTTTAAAAATAATCTTCATAAAAACATTGTGAACAATAATCTTCTTCCAACTTTTTGGGAACAGTTTGGGGCAGGCCCCTCTAAAATCATCCAAAGTAACGAGTCAGACCGTTTTGAGTGGATTTCTTCAGGGAAATGTTAGTGGTCCATTTGTTTTCTAAAAAACGTAAACTCTCTTCATCTTTGTTGCAAGTCAAAATAGGTCTTGCAGCAGTGCCAGTGACCTCCCAAGTCAGCAAAAAAGTCTCACAGACGCACTCTAAAATCTAGAACGACTGGAAACTGCTATAGCAGAAAAGCAGGCTAACAAGTCCATATTTCATTACTTAAGACTTTTTTTGTTGGTGGAATTTGTATATCATACATTTTCAGTGACATCCAAACAAACAATCAGACACAATTTTGAGAGGAGTTCCTCAGGAAAAGGTTTTAGGTCCATTCATTTATCAAGTCAGAATGCAAATGGGGAAATAATTTCACAGTTCATTCTCTCTTCACGTCCCATGTTGCTGGGGATAAATCTCACTACATCTAACTTTTATTAAACTTGATTGAAAACCCAAAATGCTTTTTTTTTCTGACCGGTTTCCAATCAAGTTCCATAAAAGCCATGAGATTCTTCCCCAGTTACAAGTTGACATTTGTGCCAAAGATGCATTTTTGTTGATGTTAAACCACATGTTCTCTCGAGTTTATTAAGGTTAGTCTCGGGCTACGCTGTTGCAAAATTGGCACACTACAGTAGTTTTGCAATAATGCTACTTAGTGATGCACAAAGCTTTTTGGTAGAGGTAATACATGTAAATAAACTGATAATGTGACTGCTTTCAGCACACAATGCTCACACTCTTGTAACTTAGTGAGAAACCAACACCAGCACCATTAATAGCCTTGAGATATACAACCCCAATTCCAATGAAGTTGGGACGTTGTGTTAAACATAAATAAATACAGAATACAATGACTTGAAAATATTTTCAACCTATATTTAATTGACTACAGTACAAAGACAAGATATTTAATGTTCAAACTGATAAACTTTATTGTTTTTAGCAAACAATCATTAATTTAGAATTTTATGGCTGCAACACATTCTAAAAAAGCTGGGACAGGTGGCAAAAAAGACTGAGGAAGTTGAGGAATGCTCATCAAACACCTGTTTGGTACATCCCACAGGTGAACAGGCTAATTGGGAACAGGTGAGTGCCATGATTGGGTATAAAAGGAGCTTCCCTGAATTGCTCACTCATTCACAAGCAAAGATGGGGCGAGGTTCACCTCTTTGTGAACAAGGGCGTGAGAAAATAGTCGAACAGTTTTAGGACAATTTTCCTCAACGTACAATTGCAAGGAATTTAGGGATTTCATCATCTACGGTCCATAATATCATCAAAAGGTTCAGAGAATCTGGAGAAATCACTGCATGTAAGCGGCAAGGCCGAAAACCAACATTGAATGCCCGTGACCTTCGATCCCTCAGGCGGCACTGCATCAAAAACCAATGTGTAAAGGATATCACCACATGAGCTTTGTAACACTTAAGAAAACTAATGTCAGTAAATAGTTCAGTGCTACATCCGTAAGTGCAACTTGAAACTCTACTATGCAAAGCAAAAGCCCTTTACCAACAACACCCAGAAACGCCGCCGGCTTCTGTGGGCCCAAGCTCATCTAAGATGGAGTGATGCAAAGTGGAAAGGTGTTCTGTGGTCCGACGAGTCCACATTTCAAATTATTTTTGGAAATTGTGGATGTCGGGTCCTCCGGGCCAAAGAGGAAAAGAACCATCCGGACTGTTATGGACGCAAGGTTCAAAAGCCAGCATCTGTGATGGTAAGGGGCTGTGTTAGTACCAATGGCATGGGTAACTTACACATCTGTGACGGTACCATTAATGCTGAAAGGTACATACAGGTTTTGGAGAAAATTATGCTGCCATCCAAGCAATGTCTTTTTCATGGACGCCCCTGCTTATTTTAGCAAGACAATGCCACACCACATTCTGCACGTGTTACAACAGCGTGGCTTCGTAGTAAAAGAGTGCGGGTACTAGACTGACCTGCCTGCAGTCCAGACCTGTCTCCCATTGAAAATGTGTGGCGCATTATCCATCCATCCATTTTCTGAGCCGCTTCTCCTCACTAGGGTCGCGGGCGTGCTGAAGCCTATCCCAGCTGTCATCGGGCAGGAGGCGGGGTACACCCTGAACTGGTTGCCAGCCAATCGCAGGGCACATAGAAACAAACAACCATTCTCAGTCACAGTCATGCCTACGGGCAATTTAGAGTCTCCAATTAATGCATGTTTTTGGGATGTGGGAAGCGTAAAATACAATAACGGACAGCCCGGACTGTTGAACAGCTCAAGCTGTACAAGCAAGAATGGGAAAGAATTCCACCTACAAAGCTTCAACAATTAGTGTCCTCAGTTCCCAAACGCTTATTGAATGTTGTTAAAAGAAAAGGTGATGTTACACAGTGGTAAACATGACCCTGTCCCAGCTTTTTTGGAACGTGTTGCAGCCATAAAATTCTAAGTTTATGATTATTTGCTAAAAACAATAAAGTTTATCAGTTTGAACATTAAATATCTTGTCTTTGCAGTGTATTCAATCAAATATAGGGTGAACATGATTTGCAAATCATTGTATTCTGTTTTTATTTATGTTTAACACAACGTCCCAACTTCATTGGAATTGGGGTTGTACATTATGTGTGTAGGAAGGGGTTGAGAATTCCTATCCACATATGAAGGCTGCTTATGTGGATTCAGACGGGAGAGGGACACGAGCGAAACACCGAACGAAGAAGAGATCACATCGGTGGAGGCAGTAAATTCTGTGGAGAACACAGTTTTGCCAAAAATAGCCGTCACGTACCTGCGGCTACGAGGCCTCAGAGACACCCGTTGAGTGAGCGATGCGTGGCGTAGAGGAACGCACTTGGAAAGCGTAGCACGCGTCCAACGGCAAATAAATCAGAGCCGAGCAGTTGATGATGTTTCCCCCCAAGAGAGGAAGGCCAAAGCACAAGTGAAGGTGTAGCTGGAGCATATAAGGTGTGTAGTTTGATTTGGCACGTTCAACCTTCAACCGACCTTGTCCTCCCCCAAACAAATCATTTTAAAAAGAGCTGCTGACACGTTCATGTGCGTTTACGCTCCTTGCTTCCAACATTTTACTTGGGTAAACTTTGACTTTTGTCTTTTCCAAATTGCAGTCGTACCTCGACTAAAGGCTTCTTAATACTCTTGCGGACGGCAACCGCGCTGACGTCACTGAGGCTATCCCGCACGCAGTTTATACTCGAGCGCAACCCATGTGCGCTGTTTTGAAAGTGTGATTCAGTTCTCCTCCAAGTCAGGGGTGCCGCTACGGCTGGTATTGGCTAGGACGCCACAGGATGGAGTTCCCTCTGTATTTTTTGGCCATTTCCAGTAGCCGTTTTTCCTTTCCTTTCCATAACAAGGAACAAAGCAACAACAATGGTCAACCTAGATGACCAGATGATACGTTTAATTATGCTGCAAAATCAATTGAGAAGGCGGCAGCGTAGATGCTATATGGAACCGGGAGTAACGCTGATTACATCATCACAGCATGTGACTAAAATGGACGAATCACGAGAGATGATCTCTGCGGCATTCTACGCGCAGCAAACATTTTTGGGAGAGGGGCCAAGGGCCTCTGGGTGGCCAGTTGTCGTGGCACCTCGGTGGGGCCAGCAGACCGCCCTGGGTCCCACGGTGTGGGACGTGTCCCGTCCGCCGGGCTGCTGTTGGGTGGACTCCTGGCCCCGATCCCGCCTCTCATTTGATTGGGTGGGGTCCTCAGCCTCCGCGGTGCAGGCACAACAATTACAGGACACTTCTGTCAGTCATTGTGCATGCGAAACGGTGTCAATTCACTTGCATGTGTCCGCAGCCACACACCCCTGGGACATTTTCACTGTATGAGAGGCCACTCACTTATTGCGACAAATAACTCACGAATATGTGAATTGCTTGGGTTTCCCCTCACTCACACTCTGGTCCTATAGACGTTTGTACTTTACATAGCCACTCCCACCAAACATGTACAGCCGGGTTCACAACCCTTGTCTTGCATGCTTCCTGTCCTATCCTTGTCCTGTCCTATTTTGTCCTGTCCTTCCCTCACAGGGTGTACCCCATACAACACTCATATCTAATGTGTAATTGTTCTAGATATATTAGGATTTACTTTTCTCATCTTGTAGACAGTTAGTGCGTTTTCTTTTGTTGTCTTTTTTTCTCACTCCTCTCTAGAAACCTTGTTCTGTTCGACTGATCGACTCGGATTCTCAATAAATAACCATTATAATACTAAGAAACCACAGCAGTGGCTTAAACACTCCACTGTGACACAGTAAAACTGTTCCGGCATGAAAGGGATACAAATCTCCATTCTGCTTGACCTAGCAGCCAAACACGACAAAAGAAAAAAAAAGAAAAAAAAAAAAAAAGAAAAGAATTATGACCAAGCATATACGCTGGTGCTCGAGTGAAGGGAATAAAAAAGGTGAGCCACAGTTGCAGATGCACTTTCAGAATGGGACAAACAGTTAAACACAAATACAGAATGAAAACACGTGCAACAAGCTTGAAGAATAAGCTTACAACTGACCTAATCACGTGGTAAACAGCCAACCCGACCGACTGCAACTCCTGACGTCACTCACCAGGCCACGGCACTTCAGGACACACATACAGTAAACACTTAAGTATGTGGGTGACTTTTGGCTTTATACAGTTTACGAAAAAAGATTATAGCTTTACTTTCTCTTTTATTGTTTTTATATTTATTTCTAATAGGGCTCGGACTCGCACTCCAAAACACAATTCGCTATTTGCGTTGACAGCAACGAAAGATACATGTCGTAGAATGAAAGGTGCAATTTGAAAACTATCAATTAAACCAGAAAAAAAATACGCTGGCATATTTTGGCTGCTGCTTCTCCCTCTGAGAAAGTATTTCTCATTTAAAATCTTTTGATTAAAATATTTAAAAAATGGGTTGTACAAAGCAATTCATTGTTGCTTGTTGTTAGGAAGAATTCTTGGGGCATCATGCCCCATCAGCCATTTTGAATTTTTTAAAACTAATAATAAATAATAATATATAAAAATAATATAATAGTAAACAATAATGTGGCGTCACGGTAGACGTCTGGTTAGAGCATCTGCCTCACAGTTCTGAGGACCGGGGTTCAATCCCCGGCCCCACCCGTGTGGAGTTTGCATGTTCTCCGCGTGCCTGAGTGGGTTTTCTCCGGGCACTGCGGTTTCCTCCCACATCCCAAAAACATGCATGGTAGGTTAATTGAAGACTCTACATTGCCCGTAGGTGTGAATGTGAGTGTGATGGTTGTTTGTTTATATGTGCCCTGCGATTGGCTGGCAACCAGTTCAGGGTGTATCCGCCTCCTGCCCGATGATAGCTGGGATAGGCTCCAGCGCTCCCGCGATCCTTGTAAGGATAAGCGGCTCAGATAATGGATGGATAAATAATAATGTTGCAAATTAGTAATTTTCAAGTATTTTATTGGTAAAACTGTGGCAAAAGGCTCCCCTACCCTACACACCAGAGAAAGGGTGAGGAGAGCCAGAAGGAACAGGAACAACAAAACATCAAATCCATAAAGAGAAAACAAAAATATTAGACCATGCAAAAAAAAAAAAAAAAAGTGAGTCTTCATACAGCTTAACAAATAGCTGCTTTAATTATACTGTTTCAACTTGAACAGATGGCTACCCAATGACACACATCACACAGCCTGTTAAAGGCACATATGTAACAAGGTAACATTACAATACGAACAGTCTTTTCTATACATTTTATGCTTGAAATGTGCTTTATTAACCCACTATGCCATTTTGGTAACAATCTGCTTGCGCTTGTGTGGTGGCCCCTCATGTAGAAGTGAGTCGCTTAGTTCTCCTAAATGTGCTCAAAATTTTGAGTTCCTTCTCTGCCTGTCAGGTGATGGACTGGATCGAAAACCATGGCGAAGCTTTCCTCAGCAAGCACACTGGAGTGGGAAAGTCTCTTCATCGAGCTCGAGCCCTGCAGAAACGGCATGACGACTTTGAAGACGTCGCCCAGGTTGGACATTGTTCTCTTAAAAGTAAAGTACAAAAATAATAATGTAGTAAAAGAAAAAATAGTTTTAAAATGGTTTGTGTTGAACGGTACTGCATGACAGTTGGAGCTGTTTCCAGTCGCGGTGCTGACTTGAATGACGCCCAAAGCGACGGCTCAAGATGCCCCCTCTCAGGCCGATCATCAAACGGGGGAGGGGAGGGGGGTGACGGTACATTTTCGCCGGTGAATAATACTCCAAAAACATTGGGCAGTACAGCATTACATTATTAATCCAGTTGTCAACGGGGGTGTAGGGGCATGGGGAGTATGTGGGGGCAAAAACAACGGGTGGTACATCTTATTAAATATCAATGGACAGCTCTTAGTATAATGCAGTGCAGTAATAATCAATGAATTATTAAACTAAAACTAGGCTTTATCTTTTTTGTGGAGGCAGATTTTTTTTGCAGGTGTACCTATTATGAAGTGACTGCTCAGCGTATTAGCCATTGAGAATCATGTGTGTTAATCCTATAAAGAATGTGCAGTGATGTGATTTTAAAGGTCAGATGACAAGTATGTTATGAGGTCAGTTAAAATTCATATTTGCATTGCATATATGTTATGTAATACATGCACGTAACCTCCAGCAACTTTTCAACCATCGGTTAGCTAAAAATTAGGTTTTTATGACGCATATTGAGTCCTCCCCCAACATACCCGAAGCTCAAGACACCGAGGTGCGGTTAGTCTATCCACCGCAAGGGCTACTAGAAGTGACGTTGCAATTCCCAAACACAGCTCGCTACACTCTATACGCAATGGCGAGCAATGTGTTGGAATATGTGGAGGAGAAGGATTTCGACGGACAGGAGCACCCAACTGAACTTGGCATCGTCAAAGCGTACATATTTGAGCCGATCAGGAGGTCGGAACCTGTCAGTGACGACGATGAGCAGGCAAATAGCAGCTGTACAACAGAAAAAGAGAGTGGCCACTGGCTCGATGTGACGGTATGTCAAAAGCATGTCTTCTTATACACTCATGGCTTTTGAAATAATGGCACCCCAGGGGTGCCAATATTTTTGAGCATGACTATATGTATTATATATTCATATATGTTTCAGTGACACGGCACAAGCTTTTACATAGGATGCAGTATTCCTATATATTGTGTGCACCTCGCTCGAGTTGCGTTATAACACGCTGCACACGTCTTTGCCGTGTGTCTGTTGGCTTGTCATAGAGGCAAACGTACAGACGACAGTACTGAAAAGTACTGTGTGGGTCTTTCTTTCCTACTGCCCAGTGCATAATAACCATAATTGAGTCGTAGGTATATATAAGGAAATGCTCACCTCGTGTCTGCGCCGCTTCGCTAGTGCATCGTGTCAGCTGCGAGATTTAGTTCTCTTGCTCCCGGTTGAAGTCCCGATGGCAATAGGAAAAATAGTTAGCACCGCAGCTGGTTTCAGCCTTTGCCTACACCTGTGCATCCAATGCTTTCTCAAAACACGCCGGTTCGAAGTGATCGGCACAGAGTTTGGAATGCTTGCTTAGGCACCCGTAGCTTACCACGCTTCTTCCCGTCGAGTGACTTTCACTGTCTACTGGTCACGTATTTCTTCTTCACTTGGAAAGTAAAAAAAAACAACAAAAAACCTCTTAACGCTGCCTAAACTATCGTGACATCGTTAAATCATACAACAACAAATATACAAGGACGGGAACAACAGCATGGAACAATAGCACACAACGTCGAATGAACAGGATGTTTGGCTTGTGTGACGTCACAGCGCCGGAAAGCGACGAAGACCGGCAGGCGCACGATGCAAGAAGCAGAAGCCGCATTCTGCATCATATCGATATTCTTTCACCTTGAAATTTTATGACTTTTCCTAAGGTGTGCAAAAATACACAAAAATGAAAATAGTTAAGATGTCATTTTTTACACAAGTTTGTGTACACTGTACTGGCGCCCGAACTTGACACAACAGATAAATGCAATGAATTTGTTTGCTATTTTAGTGAAAAAATAAAATCCATTAGCTCAAGTATCAGCACAAATCAGCAAAATGAAAAAATGATACATCTACAACCTTCCAGAAATTACTCTATTACCATGCCAGAATTTGATACAGATGACCAAAAAGCTGAAGAAAAAACTGTGACACAGCTGAAACCATTGTAGAGGACATGCTCCCTGCAACCTGAAGTGTCACAGTGACTCCCCCACAACTTGATAAACTGCTTTCTTCCAAGCGGCCCTGCTGTGCGAGACAACCACTAGAAGATGCCTACTGGACTTTAACCTAATTGGCTGCTTCCCATCAAATCTGGATTCCCGTTTTCAGAAAGACTCCATTCCTTCTTTTGAAGATAGCGACCAAAAGGTGGGATCCTTTCTCCGAGAAGACCAAGCTGGGCAGATCGACAACAGAACGCAAATACAGCAATGAACTATTTGCTTAATATTCAAACATGCACCCAAGGCGCCACCCACTGGTGTTTGAGAGTAGCGCAACCCGGAATGGTTGTTTTTAACTGAAGATAAAATGTCCATTTTGATATTTCACTAACTCTGAAGAAATAGTCCAAATGCATGCCTTGATGTCTGTGTCAGTGTGTCAACAGCTGCGAGACTTTGAGAACTGATTGTCTTGATTTGAAGCCCAAACAGCAAAAAATGTGATTGAACCATAAACAGTTGATTTGTCAAGACTAAAATTTAAACAATCATTCTATATGCTTGACTATGACTGAGAGTACAAAGTTGGGAGTATTTTATATTAAGATATGATTTTTACACCATTCTTATGGCTAAATTGCAGACTGAAATTCAAGCCGATGGGTGTGGTCTTCTCCAACCTTCTCTTAGACACACTCATAACCCTCTCTTAGACACGCATCCGGGGTATTTAACCTCAGACACCCGCCTCTTCTACCTCTCTTTTGTGTCTGAATATGTTTTTTTGACCTCGGCTCGGCCGTGCTGCTACCCCCCCCCCCCCTCCCTCCTCCTCTTTCTTTTGTTCAAACATGCGGCTTGGCAAAGGTGAGCCTTTGTGATGGAGAGCTTAGCCTCCGTGGATCACCGCTGTTACACATCCAGAACAGTTGCTGCTGAGGTGGCAGATACGCTCCCAGCCAAATGTGATTTCTCTGAACTTGCTAGTGGATCCCGGAAACAGGCAGGGAGCGAGACGGTCATATTCTCCCAACAAGGCGTGACAAACAACTACGAGCTGAAGAACATATCCATAGCGAAGGCTTGTATGTGCCAAATAGACCAGGAGAAGCTCATCCATGCTTTTATCACAAGTAGACTTTACTATTGTAATGGTCTTCAGACTGGACTCGTCGAAAGAGCTTTAAACAGCTGCAACTCATTCAGAATGCTGCAGCTCGGGTTCTGACCAGAACAAAGAGGTCAAAACATTTTACTCCATTTCTAAAGTTTACATTGGCTTCCAGTCAGCTTTAGAAAATACTTCAAAGTTTTGCTACTCAGGTCTATATAGCCATCCATCCATCCATTTTCTGAGCCTTTTCTCCTCACTAGGGTCACGGGCGTGCTGGAGCCTATCCCAGCTGTCATCGGGCAGGACGCGGGGTACACCCTGAACTGGTTGCCAGCCAATAGCAGGGCACATAGAAACGAACAACCATTGGCACTCACAGTCATGCCTACGGGCAATTTAGAGTCTCCAATTAATGCATGTTTTTGGGATGTGGCAGGAAACCAGAGTGCCCGGAGAAAACCCACGCAGGCACGGGGAGAACATGCAAACTCCACACAGGCGGGGCGGCTGGTTAGCACATCTGCCTCACAGTTCTGAGGACTGGGGAGTTTGCATGTTCTCCCCATGCCTGCGTGGGTTTGCTCCGGGTACTCCGGTTTCCTCTCACATCCCCAAAACATGCATGGTGGGTTGATTGAAGACTCTCAATTATCCTTAGGTGTGAATGTGTGCGCGGATGTTTGTTTGTTTATATGTGCCCTGCGATTGGCTGGCGACCAGTTCAGGGTGTACCCCGCCTCTCGCCCAAAGATGGCTTGGGTAGGCTCCAGCACGCCCGCGACCCTTGTGAGGATAAATCGGTATGGAAAATGGATGGATGGAGTATATATACTGCGTATGTGTATACGTGGGTACGGAAAGTAGTCAGCCATTTGCTGAAATAATTTAAGCTAATTTTTTTCCCTCATTAATCGACACACCACCCCATATTGACGGAAAAAAGTGAATTGTTGAAATTTTTACGGATTTATTCAAAAAGAAAAACTGAAATATCACACAGCCACAAGTATTCCGACCCTTTACTCAGTATTTAGTAGAAGCACCCTTTTGAGCTAATACAGCCATAGAGTCTTTTGGGGAATGATGCAACTAGTTTTTCACACCTGGATTTGGGGATCCTCTGCCATTTCTCCTTGCAGATCCTCTCCAGTTCTGTCAGGTTGGATGGTAAACGTTGGTGGACAGCCGTTTTCAGGTCTCTCCAGAGGTGCTTAATTGGGTTTAAGTCAGGGCTCTGGCTGGGCCATTTAAGAACAGTCACAGAGTTGTTCTGAAGCCACTCCTTCGTTATTTTAGCTGTGTGCTTAGGGTCATTGTCTTGTTGGAAGGCGAACCTTCTGCCCTGACCACTCTGGAGAAGGTTTTTGTCCAGGATATCCCTGTACTTGGCTGCATTCATCTTTCCTTCGATTGCAACCAGTCGTCCTGTCCCTGCAGCTCAAAAACACACCCACAGCATGAAGCTACCACCACCGTGCTTCATTGTTGGGACTGTATTGGACAGGTGATGAGCAGTGCCTAGTGAGGATAAGCGGTACAGAAAATGGATGGATGGGTGGATGGGATTCAAATCAAACTGTCAAGCATTTCAGAAAAGCATTATCATTCAACAAAACATAACCATAAATACATTAATGATGGTTGTTGTTCAGTCAGAAGTCATACTTAAAAAAACAATATTTCACAAATTCTGCCAGTGTGTACATTTATGAGCACAACTGTATGCATACAGTCATTCATACCCCTGTCATATTGGAATGAAAGTGTAGGCTACACCTTTTTCATAACCTCTAGGCGGTGGTGGCATATTAGAATGAAAGTGTACACCTTTCTCATAACCTCTCGGTGGCGGTGGCATATTGCAATTAAAGTGTATAGCTTTTTCATCTCTAGATGGCGGCATACATTTATAAAATGTGAAAGTTTCATTTAATTTAATTTCCCCTTATACAGCTGTATAATGCGCAATATTGACGTTTGACATTTTTTGGGGGAAAAAAATGTGCATTATACACGAGACATTACGGTACTAAACATAAGGAACAAAAGTCATATAGAAGTCAGATAGTGTCTTGGCAAAATCTGCAACCTGCAAAAACAAGTACCTGCCAAAAAATGTACCAAATGAAAATTATTAAAATACACTTTCCCTTTTCTCTAAAACATTGATGAAGGATTAATCACCCATTTATCAATATCAGACTATTAATATATTCTGGAAATATCTTGGCCTGGTCCAAAGTGACCCGAAACATACTGTGTACATGGAAAATGAACAGTATGTAAGGGTTCATATTAACTATCACCGTATGCTATGCATCACCATTAACTGGGACAATGAAACAACAAACAAGTTGTCTAATGAGCATGAATGTCACATATTGCTGCAAAAGTCATCCACTTAGCAACATGCTAAACACCAATGTCGAAAAAACACATGAATGTTTTCAGTTTGAGTCATCAATGACATTTTACTGCGTTTAATGTGAGATTTATTTGTATCTGTTGTCATGACGACCTTTCTGTCTCTGGCCATCACTTTTTGGGGGCTTTTTTATTCACTTGACACGGATGACTATAAATCTGCAATAATCCCTCAACCCCGTACTAAAGCAGTCAGTCATGCAGCACAAAGTATTAATCTCCTGTAAATTATAATCTTTATCTTCTGACTAATCCTTCCCGTACATGAGGGAATATCCAGACGATAACTCGTCTCATCCCATCTGAAGAGTCCGAGACCTGATGTGTGTCTAAGAAGAAGAGGAAGTATGGCAGCTGTGATTATTCATACATAACAAAACAGAACCACAATCTGATTTATTTGGATCATAAGAGATTTAACCTTCAGTCAAAGTTCAATCCCTTTTTAGGCACATAGAGGGAGAAATATTGAGCTTCACAAACAGGAATTAACATTTCATATAACTAGATCCGATATAGGCGGCACGGTGGCCGACTGGTTAGAGCGTCAGCCTCACAGTTCTGAGGACCAGGGTTCAATCCCCGGCCCCGCCTGTGTGGAGTTTGCATGTTCTCCCCGTGCCTGCGTGGGTTTTCTCCGGGCACTCTGGTTTCCTCCCACATCCCAAAAACATGCATAAATTGGAGACTCTAAATTGCCCGTAGGTGTGACTGTGAGTGTGAATGGTTGTCTGTTTGTATGTGCCCTGCGATTGGCTGGCAACCAGTTCAGGGCGTACCCCGCCTCCTGCCCGATGACAGCTGGGATACGCCCGTGACCCTAGTGAGGAGAAGCGGCTCAGAAAATGGATGGATGGATGGATGGATGGATAGATCCGATATACATTGTTCTTATAATGTGTGTGTGTGTGTGTGTGTGTGCATTAACAGTAAATCTCATTAAACCACATCATGGAAGTGTTAGTTTATTTTTTTTAAAATCACTTTTCTTTAGCTATTATTTCATGCTCTCCTTTTTTGGGGTTTTGTTCTTTATTTTCAATAAGATTCAAGATTTAACATTTCTTGTATTATTTTTACCATGACATCCCTGTCAGCAGTGTTTAGCAGTAAAGCCCATTAAACCACATCAAATGTGATGAGACAATATTTTTTGCGTTATTGATTATATATTCTTATTTCATGTTTCAACAGTAAACAATGAGAAGGGGGTGTGAAACACTTATTCCACCCTGTTGTGTTGAATGCCATTGAAATATCCTGGCAGTATTCCACTTGGGATCTGTTTAAAAAGCCAAGATCTCTATGTGAAATACACTGCATAAAGATCAGGCCGGATTTACACTGCAGGTCTAAGTCCCCAATTACGATTCAATGCCTTTATCAATTTTCTTGATTGTCAGTTTTCCATGTACACCTCACCACTGTTTTATAAACTTTGCCCTTCATCCTAGCAGAGACTCTTCTGTCACATAACACACCTGACACCTTCCTCCACCCGTTCCAACCTGCTTGGACCCTTTTCTTCACTTCCTGACCACACTCACCATTGCTCTGGATGGTTGACCCCAAGTATTTAAAGTCCTCCACCCTTGCTATCTCTTCTCCCTGTCGCCTCACTCTTCCCCCACCACCCCTCTCATTCATGCACATATCTTCTGTCTTAGTTCGGCTAATCTTCATTCCTCTTCTTTCCAGTTCATGTCTCCACCTTTCTAACTGTTTCTCCACCTGCTTCCTGCTTTCACTGCAGATCACAAATTGCACTTACATAGTGCATCTACGTCAGTGTCAACACCTGGCAGTGACAATATATAAGCAAACCATTATACATAAATAATGCAAATATTAACTGTAAATTTACAAACCCCAATTTCCTTTTCACAACACTCAATAAGACTTTGGGAGCTGAGGACTCTAATTGGTGAAACTTAGTAGGTGGAATTCTTTCCCATTCCTGCTTGATGTACAACTTCAATTGCTCAGCAGTCAGGGGTGTCCGTTGTTGAATTTTGCACTTTATAATGCACAATATTTTCAATGGAAGACAGGTCTGGACTCCTGGCAGGCCATGCCAGTACTCACACTCTTTTACTAAAAAGCCACGCTGTTGTAACACGTGCAGAATGTGGCTTTGTCGTTGTCTTGCTGAAATAAGCAGGGATGTCCCTGAAAAAGACTGCCTGGATGGCTTCTATGTGCCTTTCTTTCAGCATTAATGGTGCCTTCATAGATGTGCAAGTTACACATGCCATGGACACAAACACACTCCCATGCCATCACAGATGCTGGCTTTGTGCTGATAACAATATGGATGGTCCTTTTCCTCTTTGAGGAGGACACATCATCCATGATTTCCAAAAACAATATGAAATCTGTATTCGTCAGACCACAGCTCACTTTTCCACTTTGTGTCACACCATCACAGATGAGCTTGGGCCCAGAGAAGCCGGCGGCGTTTCTGGGTGTTGTTGACATACGGCTTTTGCTTTGCATGTTAAGAAAAGCAAAGCAAAGCAAATTTATGTTTTTAGCGCATTTCATACAGAAGGTAACGCAATGTGCTTTCCATGATTAAAAGCATTTAAAAACAAATAAAAAAAACTGCTTCTAAACATTTAAAACAAAGAGAAAAAAATTAAAATACAATTAAAACAGCGTACAGTGCAAGAAATATCATTTCAAAGTGGAAATGCTCTAAAAAGCATGGGGGGGAGTTATTAACCTGGACTTAAAAACATGCACACTTTGGGGTTGACGTCACTTCTGTTGGCAACTTATTCCATTTGTGTGCAGCATAATAGCTAAATGCTGCTTCACCATGTTTGCTTTGGACTCTGTGCTCTACTATTAGAGATTAGTAGAGATTTAACTTGCATTGGTAGATGTAGCGATGAACTTTGTAAACTGACTTATTTTCTGAAGTGTTCCTGAGCCCACGTGGCAATATCCTTTACAGAATGATGCCGGTTTTTAATACAGTGCTGGCTGAGGGATCGAAGGCCTCTAATGTTGGTTTTTGGCCTTGCCGCTTACCTGCAGAGATTTCTCCAGATGCTTTGAATATTTTGACCATAGCGGGATCATGGACCATAGATGATGAAATCCCTGAATTCCTTGCAATTGTACATTGAGAAACGTTCTTAAACTGTTGACCTATTTGCTGACGTCCTGGAATCTGGAATGCCTCAATGTCTTCATACCGCCACAGTGTTCTTGTGCCTTTCTTTGCACCTGGGGGTGAGTTAGGGTCAGGTTTATCCCCTAGCGCTCCCAAAGAAACTGTTTTGAGGGAGATTTTCAGCTTTCTCCTCTTTTTGGACGGTGGTTTAGAGCACTGATTCCCAACCAGTGTGCTAGGGCACATTAGTGTGCCGTGAGCGCTCTTCAGGTGTGCCGTGGGAAAATTAGAAAACTTTATTTAGTTGCTCAAAAAAGTATTTATTTACAAGAAATAATGTATCTTTGTTCCTCTATTTATGCCAGTGAGGCATAGTGACAGACAGAACACATAAATGGTATTCTATTAGATGGCAGGAAGTACATACAGTAATTGATGTAGCCACTTTTTGTGACATTTTTGTTTGTTGGTGTGCCGTGAGATTTTTCAGTTGTAAAATATTTGCCTTGGCTCCAGAAAGGTTAGAAATCACTGGTTTAGAGGGTGAGCTCATTGAGGCAACGTCCTTCTCATCCATAGAATCGAAACAAGTGTCCCCACATTCGCTTGCGTCTCTACCTTTACCATAAAATGACATTTCAACCATTTGGTAGAGCATGTTTTTTAAAAAAATATTTGACCCTTAGAAGACTTATTTTTGTTGCTTTAAATTTCATAATTCTGTTCAATAACACATCTGAAAGGATAATATGTCAAAAAAAAGTCTTACTTTGGTAAATTCCGCCAAAATGTGTCCTTATGTGACGATGAAATTTTCTAGGTCTCACTTCCTATTTGAAAGGATGCTGAAAAAGCAAACTGCTAAAAGACGCAGTGCCATCTAGACGGTTACACAGAACCTTAAATTGAAGACTCTAAATTACCCGTAGATGTGAATGTGAGTGTGACTGGTTGTTTGTTTATATGTGCCCTGGGCATGGAACCCTTTATTCTAGCAATGTTTTTTTAGGTGGTAATATGCAGATTTAGTAACTCCTTTCAGGTGGTTGTTACAATTGAGGTCTGAGTCAATAATGAAACCGAGGTTTCTGGCTTGATTTGTAACTTTTAGTGACAGGGAATTAAGGTGAGGCGTAATCTTTAATCTTTCATTTTTCGGGTCAAAAACAATTCCTTCAGTCTTGTCTGCATTGAGCTGGAGAAAACTTTGACACATCAATTTGATTTGATGGATGCACCTACTGAGAGCATGTCAAGGACTGTAGTCATGTGATGACATTGAAATATAAAGTTGTGTATCCATATGCATAAGAGATGCTGATGTTCTATTATCAGTGCAAGGGGTAACATGTAGATATTGAATAGAAGAGGCCCAAGAATGGACCCCTGAGGAACACCGCATGTGATCTTTGTTTGCTCTGACTACCAATTGAGACAAAGTAGTCACTATCTTGTAAGTAAGATTTGAACCAATTGAATGAAGTGCTAGTAAGTCTTAACCACTTTTCCAGTCTATCAAGCAGTATGATGTGATCAACTGTATCAAATGTCCAGTAATAGCAGGACGTTGATTGTAGATACATCATTGTTCAAATGGATGCCATTTAACAATTTAATAAGTGCAGTCTCGGTGATGTGTGGTCGCAAACCAGACTGAAATTCAATAATGAGATGGATTTGAACCAGAAAGGCATGATTCTGTTGAAAGACAACTTTTTCAGTGATCTTTTCCAGAAATGGAAGATTTTATATGGGTCTGTAATTACTTATTACTGTACCATCCAGATTCCAGCCATCCATTTTCTACACCGCTTTTCCTCACTAGGGTCGCGGGTATCCTGGAGCCTATACCAGCTAACTGCGGGCGAGAGGCGGGGTACAGCCTGGACTGGTTACTAGCCAATCGCAGGCATCCAAATAATTTTTTTAAGAAGTTTGATCACAAATGGTTTTCAAGGCATGAGGAAACTGCACTGACTGATCATTATTTATTATCTGCACTACATCTAATGCAATGTAATTAAAAACACTTAAAGAAAATTGTAGGTAGAGTGTTAAGGCAGCATGTTGTTGATTTTAGGTTAAAGAGAGAGGTCCCGCGGCACGGTGGTCGACTGGTTAGAGCGTCTGCCTCGCAGTTCTGTGGACTGGGGTTCAATCCCCGGCCTCGCTTGTGTGGAGTTTGCATGTTCTCCCCGTGCCTGTGTGGGTTTTCTCTGGGTACTCCGGTTTCCTCCCAGATCCCCAAAACATGCGTGGTAGGTTGATTGAATACTCTAAATTGCCCGTAGGCGTGAATGTGAGTGCGAATGGTTGTTAGTTTATGTGTGCCCTGCGATTGGCTGGCAACCAGGGTGTACCCCGCCTCCTGCCCGAAGATAGCTGGGATAGGCTCCAGCACTCCCGCGACCCAAGTGAGGATAAGCGCCTCAGAAAATGGATGGATGGATGGAGAGAGGTCCCTAAAATGCAACATCTTTTGCAAAATAAACGTCAATCAAAGAAATTATTTTATGTTTCCCTTCCAGAACACATATACTAATGCAGACAAGCTGCTGGAGGCGGCCGAGCAGCTGGCCCAGACGGGCGAGTGCGACCCGGAGGAGATCTACAAGGCGGCGCGCCACCTGGAGGTTCGAATACAAGACTTTGTACGCCGCGTTGAGCACAGGAAGCTGCTGCTTGACATGTCCGTGTCCTTCCACACGCACACCAAAGAGGTGAGAAACAATACATTTGCACCCACTCAGTGGCTGCTGTGGCTGTTGTTCATTGCGTACGGAGCCATGACATTCAAAGAGGGGACCTCTTTGCTCCACTTGGATATTAAGTGGTTTACCCTTTTGCATTTGGGTGGATTTTTGTTCTTCTCCAACTCCCCAATTTCAAGATCGGTCTGCTAACGTGTGTTAATGTGTGCTAATACTCAGGCATGCTAATGGTAATATGTGCTATCGTGTGCTTGCGCATGCTGATGCTTGGAGCAAACTGATTAGCACACCGCTAAAAGCGAGTAGTAGTGAATAGTCCCAAATGATGCTTCTTGCATCTTGTTTCTTTATGAGGAAGTGGAGTCTGCACTCTGCAGCAGCTCAGCAGTTTGCTATTTGCTCCTCCCGCCGGCTTGGGCATAGTTGCGCAGGCACACACACACACACAGGCATACACACACACTCTGAGACACAAGGAACCCTCCATCCACCCTGAAAGGCATTTCTCTAACTTGTCGGCAGAGAAGGCACTCATGTGTAACAAGGTAGCGATTTAATGACCTTTAAATTAAACATCAACATCTTAACTTTTAGCTAAGGTTAGCTTTTCTTTTTAGGGAGTCCAACATCAATAGTGTGTCTTCTTTTTGTGAAATGAAGGATGGAGACCAGTGCAACAGTAATAGTTAGAACAGTATGAATTATTATTCTATAAGAATAAACAAAACAATCATAAGGGCTTTTTTTTAATTGCTTTAGCTGCATCTGACGAGCCTGTACCGTTTAAATGCTGATGGAAGTTGAATTTGTACTGCACGTTGTTTTTTTTAACCTATTCCTAGCCATGGCGTCTGCTAGCCAGAAGCTGAGATGTTTACAGACCAAGTGTGTGGCTGTTGTGACTTCCCATATTTTTAAGTCAACACTCATGTGATGAATGTCGAGTCGACATGGACTAGTCACTGATGACGTCATTAATATTTTTTTTCAGTGCAGGATTAGAATTAAAAATGAAAATCACACGAGGAGGGAATGCTTTGTAATAATCTACATTCGCTGACAATGGACAGTTTGTACATCGTATTTACCAGGAACTTACACGTTACAACACAATAGAAAAGTCGTCGGGTGGATGAAGCCTTGGCAGGTGCTGCATGATGGTATTTACAGCCAGAGGAAAATAAAATCTCTTGCTCGGTTTCCTTGCTGCTGAGATATTCACGTAACATTTGCATGTTCCTCTCTGCCTTGTATTCTGGTCTAGCTGTGGTCATGGATGGAGGAGCTCCAGAAGCAGCTGTTGGATGATGTGAGCTGCGACTCTGTAGATTCTGTGCAGACACTAATCCAGCAGTTCCAGCAGCAGCAGACAGCCACGCTGGAGGCCACGCTCAATGTCATCAAGGAGGGCGAGGAACTTATGCAGCAGCTCAGGTAATATAATAGATACATACAGCATAGCATACAGTGAGCCCGTTTATCGTACATTCCAGACCCACCTACAATAGGGGAAAATCCACCATATAGAGAAACCATATAAAAAAGAAAAAACAACAACCAATACCACACGCTTGAAACACATTTAAAGTTATTAAAACACACTTTTCAAAGTATTCCTTAGTGCCTGTTCTCAATCGCTCGCTGTCAAGAAATAGAATATCGTAAAAGATACAGTAATTAAGGAAACGAAAACAAGATTCGCTCACACAGTTCTCCAAATAAGAGGCAAATCATGCTTGCGTAACCTGTTAATTTGTCACTCTTGAAGTTGAAGTTCACTGTAAAACTAACGAAAAACAAGAGACTTAAACATTGTGTATTGAAACACAAAAATGTTTAACCAAACCATTTAAGTCAAATGAAAGTCCGCTAGCTTAATGCTAACAGATAATGAAAAACACCCTAATGAAAATGAGCATAGATGTTACAATAATATATGTTACAATACAATAAAACCCTTCAAAACTTTGCTGCACTGAAAAAAATTCATTTTCCACCACACATGATTAAAATGCAGTAAAGTGACATAGTTTTCCCTTCTTTTCCTAAATAAAAGAATAACATAATATACATTACTTTAACACATTTTAATCATGTGCGACCGACCAACGTACATGTTCGAATTCAGTAAATTCAAGGGATGGTTTTTTTCAGTGTACTTTAGCGCATACAGAGCTGCAACACATACAAACAGAGCATACAACAATACTCACCGGCATCTCTGCTCTGTCGGAACGACAATTACTGGAGCTTACAGTTACAATTACGCTGCCTCTCTTCCAAAGACCTCAATGCCACCCGGTGTGTTGCGGCACAATCCGGTACTACACTGCAATTCTAAAGTCAGACTTTCCTGTAGACTGTAAAATCTCATAAAGAAAACGATTGCTCAGAAATCTGCGATATAGCAGGGGGTGTGAATGATGAATCGCAATATACCACTGTAGATAGTTCACTGTATTAGCCTTCAGAATGCCATATTTTTTGTTTGATGTCTCCGTCCGTCTCGCTGTCCTGCAGAGATGCAGCCATGTCCACTAACAAGACGCCGCATTGCAGTTCCATTGCTCACATCCAGGGTGTGCTGCAGCAGTTGGATGAGGCCCAGGGCCAGATGGAAGAGCTGTTCCACGAGCGAAAAATCAAACTCGACATCTTCCTCCAGCTACGTGTCTTCGAGCAGTACACCATAGAGGTATCCATCCCATCCTTTCTCTTGAATTAATGTACAAACTTTAGGTTGTGTAGGTTAGGGTTAGGGTTGGGTTGTGTGGAAATGTGTTAAGGTACTAAGTTTTGTACCTTTCTTGGATACTGTATGTCAAATCTGCAGTAGTTCATTTTGGCAGCATAGTACAAAAATTTATCACATGACACATTTTAATACATTCCAATAATTATAAAAATGAATTGGGATTTGTTTTAATAAATAAACTATCCAATGTATAGATTGTTATTTAAATTAATATTAAATGAATAATTAATCACTATTAACAGTTCGGAGCAGACTAATTTGTTGCCTAAATGGGCTGGTGTAATAATCAAACCAGGAAGTAAACAGGAAGGGCATGGACATGACTAAAACTGAATATATGAAGCAATCCAAAAACATAATTTTAACCAATTAGAGAATCAAAACATTTTATCTGCTGCTCTGTTTTTGTCTGCGGTTAAAAAAAAAAAAAGTAATTTTATAGTAATTTATATCCTTACTAAGTATTTTTATTGGATTTCTTTTTTTTTTTTTTTTGAACAATCTGCTTTGTGTTGCTGTAACACCTGAATTTCCCCTCATGATATCATTGAAGGATGAGGATTATTTAGTTTTTTATCCACTTTTTAATTCAGATTTGAATCGTTTTTAGATTTTCCTTGAAATTAAGAAACCAGCAATTCAGACCGAACTACTGTGGATCCCCGTTATTCGTGGAGTACAGGGGCCCAACCACAAATAGAGTATATCCACAAAAATTGACGGCCAATTATAATTGCATTAGAAAAAAAAGAGATTAAACCCACAAAAAATCTTGAAGAAGCAGGGACATACCGCTAATCAGCGTTTTACATGAAAAACAGGGATCAGTACCCCCCCACAAAACATAATAAATCCGCGGGTGCCTAACCGCAAAGACGTGCCTCACAGAAAAAAAAAAGCAACATTTTTAATTGTTATTTCATTGTAAAAAGAAGTTAAGCACTGTTACATTATTCAAGTTCCTGTTAACTTTTTCCCCAAATTGTTCAACATTAAATGCCTTGTTAGTTAACAATTGGAAATATTATTTTTGTTTTCTTACTTTTTCAACATTTATTTTAATCATATTTTTGTAAAAATGAATGTATGAATATTTTCTTAAGCGTGTACAATACTCCTCTCACTGCCTGTTCTCTCCTGTTAATATTTTTGTGTTCATTTTACTGTATTTTTCATCTATAAATGCCCCTATAGGCAACAAAGCATTTAACTCTGCTGGTTGCTGTCATTATGCTTCCATTGTACAAACAAGTATGGAATATTAAAATGATCCGTTTGCTCAGGTGACGGCCGAGTTAGACGCCTGGAACGAGGACCTGTCTCGTCAGCTGAACGACGTGGGTCGCTCAAGCAGCAGCAGCGCCAGTAGCGGTGGTAGCGGCGGAAGCAGTAGCGCCCCCTCTGGCGGGGCGGAGGACATTGGCCTGGCTGAACAGAGGCTGAAGAGGCACGCTGAGAGAAAGGCGGCCATGAACAACATGACCTATGAAGTGATGCAGCAGGGCCAGGACTTGCACCAGTACATCATGGAGGTGCAGGCCTCAGGTAAGAGTCTTCACCCACTTGACATTGCTCTTTTTTGAAGGCAACAAATTGCTTTGATCATTGATTATTAATTGATTTTAGACAGTTAAATGAACACGATAGGCAGCCAACTACTGAATGAGTTGCACCCTCTGCTGGTAAAGAAATAGTGATGAGGCAATGAAACTGCTGATATGAATGATGAACAGTATTCTTAATGATCAATAAATGGATTAGCAATGTCTGTTTTCTCGTCTTAGATTTCAACTTTAATTATAAAGCTCTTAAAAAAAGACAACTGCAGCTGCAACAAAGTGCTGTAGATAAAGATGGAATATAAAGCAAAATAAATAATAACATAAGAATAATGATAACAAAATCGGGTGTCACGGTGACCGACTGGTAACACATCTGCCTCACAGTTCTTAGGTCCTGCGTTCAAATTCGACCTCCCTGTGTGGAGTTTGCATGTTCACTCCGTGCCTGCGTGGGTATTCTCTGGGTACTCCGGGTTTCTCCATCATTCCCAAAACACGTTCGCAGGTTAATTGAAGACTCTAAATTGTCCGTAGGTATGAATGTGAGTGTCGATGGTTGTTTGTCTATTTGTGCCCTGCGATTCGGCTGGCGACCAGTTCAGGGTGTACCCCGCCACTCGCCTGAATTCGGCTGGGTTAGGTGCCAGCACACCCACGACCCTAGTGAGGATAAGCGGTTCAGAAAATGGATGGATGGAATGGCAAAATAATCCATCCATCCATTTTCTATATAGCCTTTCCTCGTTAGGGTCATAGCGGTGCTCACAACAAATCACCTTGAGTGATTTTGACAATTGTGTCTGCCAGGCATCGAGCTGACGGGGGAGAAGGACATGGACTTGGCCTCTCAGGTCCAGGAACTGCTGGAGTTCCTGCACGAGAAGCAGCAGGAAGTGGAGCTCAGTGCCCAGCACACGCATACTCGACTGGAGCAAAGCCTGCAACTGCGTCACTTGCAGGCCGAGGTCAAACAGGTACACGCATCTCTTGTATGGAAGCACAATTAAATGGCACTTGCTCTTTGCCATAAAAAAAAGCAGTTGCAGCTCTTTGTGTGACAAGCGCCTATAGGAAACACATTGCTACTGTTGCCGTTGCAGATGGAGGCAACTGAATTATTGATGTGCTTTTATGGCAAAGTACTAATAAACACACCGCTGTCTTCATTAGTCTCACTTCTGTGAATCCTGGTCTGAATTTCTGAGGAAGTAGTTTTATCTGTGGACACAGAACTGTGAGGAACCGCAAGAAAACGCTAATTGAATTCTAAAATAATAATCCTAAAGTAGCAAGAATTGATTAGTAGAGTGTAAAGGCCTCTTTATACTCCCGCGGTCGCGCGGCCGACAACGTCCGCATTGCATCACGTGACCGACGAATTGCCCCGCGCAGCCCCTCTGCGTAGCTTGACGGCAAAAATTGTTGAACACCGCGAAAATCATCTCTCGTGATTGGTTCGTTTTAGTCACATGCTGTGATGACGTACTCAGCGTGCCCCTTGGTTTCTACATACCATCTCCGCCGCCGCCTTCTCGATCGATTTTGCAGCACAATTAAACGTATCACCTGGTCATCTAGGTCCATTTGTTCTAGCAGACACTGTTCCACGGTCGCCATAGTTGTTGCTTTGTTCCTTGTTACTGAAAGGAAAGGAAATTGCCCAAAAAATGCAGAGGAAACTCCACGCTGTGGTGTCCTACCCATTACCAGCCGTAGTGACACCCCTGACTTGGAGGCGAACTGCAGTACATTTTCAAAAACTGCGCGCGTGGGTTGCGCTCGAGTATAAAGGCAAATTACGCGCAGGACAGCCGCAGTGACGTCAGCGCGGTCACCGCCGTGCGAGTATAAAGTAACCTTAAACCAAAGCCGACAATCCTAATTTTAATTGAGCATTTTTGCACATCGCACTTCTGGGTTTTGCACATTGGGTTTTGCATATTCTCTCAGTGATGTGTTTGGCTTTTTTCTGGGTACTTTGGCTTTCTCCAGCACTCAAAAAATGACTCAAGCCTTTCTTGAATGCAATTTTCTAAAACAAATCTATCAATAGCTTACTCTTTGCATGTACTTCTTGATGAATTGAATAGCTGAATAATAGCTAATAGTTTTAATTTGACATTCATGAACTTAATACATTTTGAATTCGGGCTCCCAAACCTCTGGGACCACTCATAGAGAGGCCCAGGCTGTGGTGCTGGCACAGTGGATGACTGGTTAGCACATCTGCCTCACAGTTCAGAGATTGTGGGTTAAAATCTGGGCTCTGGCCTTCTGTGTGCAGTTTGCATGTTCTCACTGTTTCTCCAGGTACTCCAGTTTCCTCCCACATTGCAAAAACATGCATGGTGTTTTTACACTGAACAAAAATAAAAACGCAACACTCCCATTTTTCGTGAGCAGGGACCTCATGTGCAAAGACTTGCATGGATTTCCTCCTAAAACATGGCGTACGCTCAAATCTAGAAAACGCCTTACGCACAAAAATATTCCCTGTCCACGCCCATATTTGTATATGCAAATCATATTCAAATGAACCCTGCACCTGAGATGCCGATCTCTGCATGGTCAGAAAAAAAGGAAAATGAGCAAAGCTTAACAACATGCGAAAGAGGAGTGAATGGGACAGCGCGTGTGCGGTTGTCAATGCTGTGGAGACAAAATAGCGCGCATGCTGAACTAAAAAAGAAGTGGTCAGACATTAAGGTGGATGTGAAGCGGAGGACAGCTGCCCACCGCCGAAGTGTGGCCAAAAAAAGGCGCAAGAACCGGCGCGGATGGCCTCACCCCGTTCGAGGAGAGAATCGCTGCGATCATGGGTGACGTTGCTCTCTCAGGGGTGATGGGAGGACACATGGCTCACTATGATCACCCCACAAGGTTAATACCATGTATTTTTTAGAACTCAACAAATGTGTTCATACAGTAACCTACACTCAGCCCAATGCGATAAAGGTTCATGCATAAATTTTGTATGTGTGGTATTTGTAATAAATAGAAAGAGGATATCAAAAACTTTGACTCCTTTTTGATTACTCAATTTATTATTTTAATACACAGGAGAGGATACGCACACTCTCCTTTTTTTTTAGGAGAAGAGGGGTAAATTATGTAAATTATTGTGAACAATATTTGAGCCTTTTGTGTATGTAGAAAAAGTTTTAGATCGTTGAGTCCAGCTCACGAAAAATGGGAGCAAAAACAAAAGTGTTGCGTTCATATTTTTGTTCAGTATAGATTATTGAAGACTTGAAATTGTTCATATTTTATTTTGGCTGTATTTGATAACAATGAGTTTGACCAACTCAAATGTATCATACTACACAGAATTTGCTAATTTTGAGTTGGAGCTGCAGAAATACAATGGATGGAAAACCTGCCCAAAATTTCTTTGTGTTCATCCAATGTCCTTTTTAATTCCAAAAACATGCATGTTTGCCTGCCGCACGGGACATGGCCAAAACTGACTGAACTGTCGCGCAATGTGCGGGGTTTGGCAACTAGTTTTCATAAGTGGCCGACCATTGGCCACTGGTTTGACATTTCCGGGATTTAAGCGGTAGTGAGCCCAAGCCGGCCGGCGATCACTGTGGCACTGCCAAGCCGAATCATTAAGCCTAAGATTGAGCATTTAGCATTTTAATAGTGAACAGAGTGGTCTTGCTGATGACATCACTCATCATCCCTCCTTTGTACCCTGGAGGTGCTCGGATGGATCCGTAATGGCGAGTCCATGTTGAACGCCAGCATGGTGAATGCCAGCTCGTTGTCTGAGGCGGAGCAGCTGCAGAGGGAGCACGAACAGTTCCAGATGGCAATTGAGGTGTGTGCACATGCATACACACTCACTCACACACAATAAACACGCAACACCCACACGCATAAAATGAAGGCTGCTGCCAATCTAACTGTACTTTGAGCAATAATTGTTTCTGCATGTTTTCAACAGTAGCAGATGTGAAATCTGTTATACACCCACACACTCTTTTGAACTTAAAACACATGCGTGTGCACGCACACCCACACCCACACCCCCCCACACCCCCCCCCCCACACACACACACACACGCACACACGCACACTGGCATACATTTCAACCACAATATGAGGTACACATTGAATCAAATAACAATGTTGTCCCATTTCAGTCAATTCATTAACAAGTTATTTCCCATTATTTCCCCTCTTTTCCTATGCTTTAGTCTCTTTTCCACGCTAACTCCCTCCAGAAGACCCATCAGAGTGCTCTGCAAGTCCAGCAGAAAGCAGAGGTAAGCTTTTAATCAACTATTTAAAATTCGGTAGAAATTTTCATCTTGTCTTTGGAGAACATGAGAAAAAAAAACACACAATGGGGGGATTCATGCTTTTCATCGGAAAATGCATCTTTGCTGCATTTGTATAATGAAAAGCATGTATCTTCAAATGTGTGTTTTTGCATCTTTACTATATGTTTTTAGATTAATAAGCATAAGGTTCATTCCCATTGTACAGAGCATGCAATTCATTTCCTAAGCCATTTGCTGCATGGTGTCGCTTGTTTTACTCTCAAAATTGTGACAGATGGCCATGTCCCTCACCCCTTAACTAAGACTTGACTTTTCCTGTGACTGTCACTGTTACTCCTCCTGAACCAATGAATGCAAAAGCGCAAACATTTTGCATCTATGCTTTACTTCGCGTTAGACAGCAGACCACATGCCTCACCCCATCAATCCAACCGACTTTCCCTGCCCCTTTTCAAGTGATACATGCCGAAATACAAAAATGTACCACCGTGCGTCCAGCTGTTTGTAGCGTGCTATTACTTTTCTCTGCAGTCTATCGATTGGCGGTTGACTTTTCCTGTCTTTTTCGGACCCTGATATCCTTCTTGAACCAATAATTGCAGATTCGCTCAAATTTAGCACAACGTACATCCTCGCTGTTCATAATGCACTTTTTTTCCCTGCCGATTGACTTAAACTTTCTCACAAGTTCAGCTCAGTGTGTTCTACAAAATTCAGTGAACGTATCTATTGGGCTACCCTTGCAGATGATGCTTCAGGCCGGCCACTATGACCCAGAGGCCATTCGCAGCTGTGCTGAGAAGGTGGCAGTCCACTGGCAGCAACTGATGCTGAAGATGGAGGACCGCCTGAAGCTCGTCAACGCCTCGGTGGCCTTCTACAAGACCTCCGAACAGGTACACTTGCAGGTGTCTGACTCACTTAGATCATCGCTAATCTGGGTGCTGTGACTACATCCAGGTTTGCAGCGTTTTGGAAAGCCTGGAGCAGGAATACCGAAGGGACGAGGATTGGTGCGGAACTCACGAAAAAGTGGGAACGCCGGCCGACTGTGACCACCTCGTGCCTCTTATCAGCAAACACCTGGAACAGAAAGAAGCCTTCCTCAAGGTCAGTCCGCTCCTCAGATTTCACTGTAGACGAGATAACATGACCTCTATATGATATTTTCACCTTTAGCATCCTGGGCAAAATAATGTAATAATATCCTAAACAAATGTGACAAATTACAAAATTTGTGATATTAGTGTCTGAACATGTTAAATGTCTTTATTTAGGTAACTACAACCCCAATTCCAATGAAGTTGGGACGTTGTGTTAAACATAAATAAAAACAGAATACAATGATTTTCAAATGATGTTCAACCTATATTTAATTGAATACACTACAAATACAAAATATTTAATGTTCGACTGATAAATTTGATTGTTTTTAGCAAATAATGATTAACTTAGAATTTTATGCCTGCAACGTGTTCCAAAAAAACTGGGACAGGGTCATGTTTACCACTGTGTTACATCACCTTTTCTTTTAACAACATTCATTAAACGTTTGGGAACTGAGGACACTAATTGTTGAAGCTTTGTAGGTGGAATTCTTTCCCATTCTTGCTGGATTTACAGCTTTAGCTTTTCAACAGTCCGGGGTCTCCGTTTATGCTTCATAATGCACCACACATTTTAAATGGGAGACAGGTCTGGACTGCAGGCAGGCCAGTCTATTACCCGCACTCTATTACTACGAAGCCACGCTGTTGTAACACGTGCAGAAGGCATTGTCTTGCTGAAATAAGCAGGGGTGTCCATGAAAAAGACGTTGCTTGGATGGCAGCATATGTTTCTCCAAAACCTGTATGTACCTTTCAGCATTAATGGTGCCTTCACCGATGTGTAAGTTACCCATGCCACTGGCACTAACACAGCCCCATAACATCACAGATCCTGGCTTTTGAACTTTGCGTCCATAACAGTCCGGATGGTTCTTTTCCTCTTTGGCCCGGAGGACACGACGTCCACAATTTCCAAAAACAATTTGAAATGTGGACTCGTCGGCCCACAGAACACTTTTCCACTTTGCATCAGTCCGTCTTAGATGAGCTCGGGTCCAGAGAAGCCGGCTGCGTTTCTGGGTGTAGTTGATAAATGGCTTTTGCTTTGCAGAGTAGAGTTTCAGGTTGCACTTACGGATGTAGTGCCAAACTGTATTTACTGACATTGGTTTTCTGAAGTGTTCCTGAGCCCAAGTGGTGATATCCTTTACACATTGATGTCGGTCGGTTTTTGATGCGGTGCCGCCTGAGGGATCGAAGGTCACGGGCATTCAATGTTGGTTTATGGCCTTGCCGCTTACATGCAGTGATTCCTCCAGATTCTGTGAACCATTTGATGATATTATGGACCGTAGATGATGAAATCCCTAAATTCCTTGCAATTGTACATTGAGGAACATTGTCCTTAAACTGTTCAACTATTTTCTCACGCACTTGTTCACAAAGAGGTGAACCTCGCCCCATCTTTGCTTGTGAATGACTGAGCAATTCAGGGAAGCTCCTTTTATACCCAACCATGGCACCCACCTGTTCCCAATTAGCCTGTTCACCTGTGGGATGTTCCAAACAGGTGTTTGATGACAACTTTCTCAGTCTTTTTTGCCACCTGTCCCAGCTTTTTGGGAACGTGTTACAGCCATAACATTAAAGTTAATGATTATTTGTTCAATTAAATATTGGTTGAACATGATTTGCAAATCATTGTATCCTGTTTTTATTTGTGTAACACAATGTCCCAAATTCATTGGAATTGGGGTTGCCCAATCTGGATACGTTTGGGATTCAAATGGGTTTACATCACAGTTTCCAAGCCTGCATACATATCATATCTCAATCACTATGTGATATCAAAAATAAAAAATGAAATATTGTATGTAAGATAAGGTAAGATCATATGATGTCATATATTGCTATGTATTGTGCTATCAAATGACATGACAGAATGAAGCCTTGGCCCTAATATATGATATAATAGGTAATAGGTAATATATGATACGAAACAATGTAAATAATATAAATAGAGAAAGATAAGTGACATTATGATACTATGCATACTGTACTATACCAAACCATATGATAAAATATTGCCTAATAATATGTCGTGATCATATAATTAATTAGGTGGCGATGGCTTATTGGAATGAAAGTGTACAGTTTTTTCAACACCTCCAGATGGCGGCATACATTTATAAAATGTGAAGATTGTTTCAATTTTCCCTGTACCTATGTATAATGCACACTATTGACTGTTGACAATTTTGTGGGGAAAATAATGCACATTATACACGAGAATTTACGGTATGTTAGCTTTTTTAATTACCATGTTATTGGTCCTTAGGCGTGCACACTGGCCCGGAGGAATGCAGAGGTTTTCCTCAAGTACATCCACAGAAACAACGTGAGCATCCCAGGAGCTGCGAGTCATGCCAGAGGGCCTGAGCAGCAGGTCAAAGGTAGAATGACGACACATATTTATTTAGTCAACCAGAAAAACTTGTACCAAGGGATAGGATTTGAAAACCGGATCCTGTCGACAACCGGTTCTAAAGTTAATGATTCTGAACCGTTTGGCAAATTTCCATTTGGTTACCTTCTCGATACAAGCAGTGGATAATGACCAATTTGGACCATCTAACATTTTAACTACACGTTTCTGTAAGCTAAAAAGGGGTAGAAGAAGAAACTTTAATACCATAATACTCTTTTTCACAGATTAGGAAGAATATATGCCTGAGAGTATTGTTATATTACCCTTCTGTATGTGTTACAATATTTGTGTGTGAATATTCGTTATTTGAAGGGACCGTAAATCCATCCTGTGATCTAATGGTAATTTTACCCAGCCCGTCAATAGGCTTTTGCATTGAGTGTCAGCATTAAGCTGGCGAGCTCCAAAACGTGTGTCTTATATTTAAAAATATACAACGTGTGTAATTCATTTTGTTGTACGTTTAGTTTTACACTAAACTTTGGTTGAGATACACAGGGTGCGTTCAGGAACTTACAACCGTGGCACATCAATTGTTTTTCTTTCAACTGTCACGTTTTGGGGTGGTCGAAGGCGAGGAAGGCAAGGCAAAAACATGGAGGACCCAAGTGCAGGGAAGCAGGGAGGCAACGCAGTAGTGCAGGAGTATATGAACAATTATATTTAATTCCAAAAACAAAGGAAAACAAGGATAATGGAAAAGTCTAAATGCTAAATTAACAAAGTCCAAAGTCTAACGACTCATGTCAATCCGGACACAAACACGGTAAGTACCACCACCGGCCGGATACAGAAGTGAGTAAGCATAAAAGCAACAATAGAAATGATATTGGCAAATGTTGTAATAATAAGTTAGACAATAACTCATTATCACTGTAAGCATGTGTGTGCAGGAGGTTTCGCCAATCCATGCCCATCCAGGAATAGGGATGGGAATTTAAAATAATTTAGGGATTTTGGTCCCAGGATCGATACTGCTTTTTGATCCGATTCTTTTTCGATTAAATTATTGATTGTGTCATAGGGTGAGGGAACGAAATTAATACAAATAGTATATGGTATCTTGGTGGCACGGTGGACGACTGGTTAACACATCTGCCTCACAGATGTTGAATGTGTGCCCTGCGATTGGCTGGCGACCAGTTCAGGGTGTACCCTGCCTCCATGACCAGAGTCAGCTGGGATAGGCGCCAGCACACTAGTGAGGATACGGCGGCGTATATGAAGCTTGCCCGAAACTACAATTTTGTCTCGCAACCCAAAGCAAAAAAATCAATCAAGAAAAGACCTTTGTTTTTTGTTCAGCTATTCTGAATGAGCTGCTGCAGAGAGAGAACAGAGTCCTGCATTTCTGGACTCTGAAGAAGAGAAGACTGGACCAATGTCAGCAGTACCTTGTCTTTGAACGCAGCGCCAAGAAGGTGTTTGTGTGTCTGTGTGCGTGTGTGTGTGCGTGTGTGTGTGTGCATGCGAGCGCTCGCATGTGTCCGCATGCAAACTTTCAACTAAAGTGCAGCACTAAAGGGACATCTGGTGTATTTTATGATGGGAAAAGTTTTTTCAGACCAACTATCATATAATAAATATTGTGTCTGTGTCTGTCTTTGTGTGTGTATGTGTGTGTGTGTGTGTGCGCGCGCGTGTGCTCGCAGGCTCTAGAATGGATCCAGGAGACGGGTGAGGTTTACCTGGCCACGCACGTGTCATCTGGTGACAGCAGCAAGGAAACACAGCAGCTCCTCAATGACCATCATCACTTTAGATTCACTGCCAAGGTACATCGTGTGTGTGTGTGTGTGTGTGTGTGAGCGTGCATGTGTCTGTTGCCATTGTCTTACCTAGCCACTTCATTAGGTACACCTGCTCATCTGCTCTATCCATCCATCCATTTTCCATACCACTTATCCTCATTAGGGTTGCAGGCGTGCTGGAGCCTATCCCAGCTATCTTTGGGTGAGAGGCAGGGACTCCGTGAACTGGTTGCCAATCGAAGGCCACATCTGATCTAATGAGGTCAAATAAAAAAGAAACATTTCCATGTTAAAAGTAGGCTCTCCACGATCAGGATTTTTGGGGCCAATCACCGATCACCCAGTTTTAAAAGAAAAGATAAGCGATCACTAGATGGAGCAATGTGTCTATTTACATGACTGGTTCATTTATTGTATATATTCTTTATACTGTATCCATCATTCCATCCATTTTCTGTACAGCTTATCCTCACAAGGGTTGCGGGCGTGCTGGAGCCCATCCCAGCTCAAATTATTATGATTAGCATTTTAGACAAAAGTTAAAACACCAATGACATCTCGGGGGCATTCAAGGATTGGCCACTGACATATGTTTAGGTCAAATCAACATCAGAACTGACAGAAATAATGGGTGTTAACTTACTGTAATTAAATTGAGTCTTTTTTTTTTTCACCCCCATGCTGCGTTGCTTGAACGCGGCATGCTCCTTGTGTACATTCTTCAGGTGCTCGATCAAATTTGTGTTGAAGCATTTAGATGACGTTCCCCCACGACGTACTTCAGTTGTGCACAAACTGCAAATAACTTACGTGTTGTTTGTCTGAGACACCGCAAAATAGTCCCACACCGATGACGTGTTTTTTCACCGACAAGATTGAAAAACTTTATTGGCCGTCAGATAGTTACAGTACTGCGCAACAAGACACGTGACAAGGCTAAAAATAAACTAGCTTTTGGATTCGTACGCGACGAAGACGCGGAGGTAAATGTCTTGTGCGGAGCCGATCGATGACGTCATTGATCGGACCGGCGACTTATGACATGAAAGCCGATCAGCCGATCGGCATATAATGCTAATTATCGGCCGATACCGATAACGCCGATCAGATCGGTGTGAAGTCTAGTCAAAAGATAATGCCCATTTTCGATTGACACTGTCACATAGGTATATTAATTATCAAACAGCAGAGGAACGCCAGATACATTGTGGTTGTCTGCCAGCATACAGTATGTGATTCTCGTCGTTGAAGTGAAACTGTGCAATGGCGTACTGGGACCTGTTTCTCATATTTTGGTTACCCTTATTTAGTGTGCGTCAAATATTACAAACAGTGCTCACTGCTCGGTGTGATGCAGTGCAGTTGTGCCCCTAACAAAACAATAAACATGTTGTTGAAGTTGAAAGTAACGGTGATAGATGACCTCAATCTATATAAAGGTCATGTTTTGGATATTTCACATACACAGTGTAGAGTACACAAGCGGATGAAAGCACAATTATAATAGTCTTTCCAAAACCTTTTCAGGGAGGTATCCGACACTGCACTCACCCTACAAAGTGACAGAGTTGGCGAATGCCCTCTTCTCCATACACATCCTCAAAAAAAAAAAAACAGAGTCAAAACATAGCTGGATTTAGAGCCAACAAAGGCATCAGTTTTAATAATGCAAGCATAATAAAGAGGAGTACAAATTACACTAGGGCGCACTATATAAAACTGTAATTGCAGTAAGTGACACCATCACACTTTTTAGGGCGACACTGAAAAAAAAATACATTTTACTTCCAAAACTTCTTGTACGCTTACAAGAAAAATAGCATTTGTTTTTAGAACAAGAATAAAGTTGTATTTTTATGAGAAAAAAAAATAAAATTATAATAATAATGAATAATATTACAAGAATAAAATCATTATTTTACAAAAGGAACTGAAGAGGGAAGCATGATGCTCACGTCAAATTCAACTTTTCCAACTTCTACAATTCCAATTTAATCCAACTTCTTTCCTTCTCCAGGGTGGGCCTAAAAGACATTTGTGGCTTTTAACATTGGGCACTCAGTTTGGGAGTCCTTGCATGAGAGTGTAGCTGCTCTACCTAATGGTAAAGTAGAAAAATGTCACAATTCATCAAAAGGGAAGAAGATACAATTTTTAGCCCATTTTGAGTGCTCAGTACCTATCAAACAAAATATTGAGCTAACGATTATGTGGTTTATATCAACAGCAAACAAAGGAGAAGGTGAAGCTCCTCATCCAGTTGGCCGACAACCTGGTGGAGAAAGGCCATGTCCATATTTTGGAGCTGAAGCGCTGGGTGAGCACTGTAGACCGCCGCTATCGTGACTTCTCCTTGCGAATGGCCAAGTACCAGGAAAGCCTGGAGAGAAGCCTGGGCGTCTCCTCCGAGGTGGGAAATATTTCCAAGGTTATGCTCATCATACTGTACTTGTATAGATTAACTTTTAGTCACGGATACTTTTGTTTTCCTCGTCATCCTAAGGACAACAAGGACTTAGAGTTGGATATTATTCCCGCCAGCTTATCGGACGACCCCGAGATCAAACTGCGGGAGCCTAACGATGAGGTCAACGAGGAGAAGAGGAAGTCAGCGAGGAAAAAAGAGTTAGTACAACTACAAGCCAAACAAACCATTGCTTTAACTGAACCTGCAATGTGAATACAAATTGGTCCAGGTTCGCTCTGCCTTATACTGTATTACCATTGTATTAATGGGGACCAATCAGTGGATCAGAATAAGAACTGCTTCCTGTTTTTACTAAATGTTCTAGGTTCACTCCGCCATTGTATTGTCATTGTTTTAACTTAGACCCAATCGAAGGCTCAGTAAAGAGAACTTGATCCTGTTAACTGAGCTTGCAATTGAACATAAAGTGGTCCATTTTCTGGTATGTCTGGTATTACCATGCTATTAATGGAAGCCCAATCAGGGGACTAGAAAGAGAACTGGTGCCACGAGTTGATTCAGACGGGACCCAAGAGCAGGCGGAGGCAGAGACCTTGTGATGAAAAGTTTATTGAAAAAGGGGAATGGAGATGGTCCTTGAGATATGCTGGCGGGCTGTGGAGGCATGGAACGTGTGGCAGGCAGTGGCGAGGGCAGGCGGCTGGCTAGCCGGCGTGGATGCAAGGAACACGGCGGGAACACTGAGGACAAGGAGAGACACAGAAGTCAGAAAGGACACGAGGAATTGAGTAAGGTTACGTGGAGACTGAGGAGCCGTGGTACCGCAAGAGCAGGTTTCCGGGGTCTGGCAGGCTTCTATACAGGTGATGATGAGGGCTGATTGATGCTGATTACTGTGAAGAGAGAGAGGCAGGGAGAGTGGAGCGCAAAGCGCCACCAGGCTCCAACAGAAAGGACTACAGGGCACCGCTCATGACAACTGGTTCCTGTTTTAACTGAACTCACAATGTACTTGAATGAACCTGTTCCAGGCTGGGACATTTGGCAGCAGAAGTCTTTTTGACATCATTGACATCTACTGTAACTGCAAAACGAAGTCTTGTAACTGTTAGTAAAACTTACAAATCATGAAAATGTGTGACAAACCTTAGGAGTACCGCTTTCGGTGATAAGTTCCCTTTTTTGTAGTCCTATGGTTATTACCATTTTCCTGTTTGGATTATCATGACATGGCTTATGCATATGCACAGAGCAAAACAAAAAAATACACTTCTTTGTTTCATATAATTTTTCTTTTTAACCTTTTTTCCTTGACATTTTAGCTTGTTTTTTGAGGAGTTTTTCTTTCTTTCCTTTTTTCAAGTGGGCTTATACGTCTTTCTTTAGGTTCATCATGGCCGAGCTGCTGCAGACAGAGAAGTCCTACGTCAGAGATCTCCAGGAATGTCTGGAGGTGAGATCCAGATTGCACATTTGCCAGCAATTTAGAGAATCCTATGTAGCATATTTCTGATTGTAATTTGTTATGTTTATGTAGGATCTTTTTTCCTCCTCTTAGCCATCAAGTGACAAATAATTAAGTCTTGGCGGAGATCCTGTGTTTTTGCTGGAAGCGTTTTTGTAGCAGCAAGTGTTAGCTGATGTTCATCCCTGTTTTTCCCAGACATACTTGTGTGAGATGACGAGGGGCGCGGACGAGATCCCGCCTGCCATTGCCAACAAGGAGCACATCATCTTCGGCAACATGCAGGAGATCTACGACTTCCACAACAAGTGAGGGACTTTTAAGAATGATTTTTTTTTTCATTTACACGTACAGTATTATTACTGTTTGAGAATGGAATACCTTTTATTACGTGTTGTTGTTTGTAGAAGGAAAAACAAAGGCGTATTCAAACTTGTAAGAACATTAGTGGATCCTAAACCTCTCCATGAGCAACTCCTCTCAAAATTGTGTGAATTTTGGATCACTGTTGTACAGGATTGTGTAGTATGTGACACACTATAAAAAGTATAAAGGTTGGGAGCTGTAATCACATTTCTTGAAGGATTCTTAACAATATTTCTGAGAGTGTCATAGATGTTGGTAATGGCACAAAGGTCATATATCAATATTTTCTGTCGAATACAGGATAGCCTTTAAATATAATGGTTTAAATAAAGTGTTTTAGGGGTGAAACAAACCAATAAAAATCATAGGATACTTAGTTTTTTTCTGATAAATAATTTTGGATGGCAAAATAGCCATTTCCGTGGGAAACGGGCACTTCCCTGGCCAAGTACATTCATGGCAGTTTTGAGTGTTTCTATGGTGATGTTTGCCAATTTGTCCTGTCAATGATAATTGGTAATAGCAAAATATTCAAATTTGAGACGAAATATAGTGATCTTGTTCGGCTTTTTTCCTACTAAATATAGTTTTTGAATGGAAAAACATTTCACATTTCCATGGGAAAATTGTTTGAGCAAAAATGCATCATTTTAATAGCAACATTTTTTTTGTTTGTTTGTTTGTTTTTGATTTTTTTTTTTTTGTTTAGGTCTTTTGAGGCTAAATATTATCATCACTATCACTTTTGCTAAAGAAGTGGCCACATTTTTATTTTATTTTATTTTAAGGCAAAACACAACATGTTTCTTTTTACTAACGCTGTTTATTGTTTTGTATTTAATGGCAAAATATTCACTTCACTTTTCTAATTAAATGCATCATTTTGGGGTCAAAGTATAGCATTGTTGGAAGACTGCCTGACGACTGACTTCTAGTTCGTCCCAAAGGGTGTTTTTGTTGGCTTATTAAGGCACTCGAAAGTCATTCAAACATACTTTTCTGCTCCTTGCTTTGTGCACTGGCAAGACAAAAAGAACTTCCACAAACTATTCACCCACAGTGAGAAGCATATGATTATCCACATGTCTTGGTAAGATAAACAAATAAGAATGAAAACTGTCTCGTCAAACCTTTGTACTGCGGAAACCCCAAATCTTACCTAGACTATTTAGCCTATTTCTAGTCAAAACTAATGTGATCACACTTAAAATAAGAGTCATCACGCTTAAAATAAGACTTGTCAGCTAAAACGTAACTTATTTTTAGACAATTTTCACTTGTTTCAAGCTAAATTTCATTTAATATAAGTGGATACATTTGCCACTGTAGTAAAAAAAAAAACTGTATTCCACTGAGAATTATTTTCTACTCATTTGAAGTAAAAATATCATGAAACAGGTAAAAAAAATTTTTTTAAAACATGTTACTTTTAAGGTGCTGAGTCTTATTTTAAGTGTGAGTAGATTCATTTTTGCTAGAAATCAGACAAATATTCTTGGTAAGGTTTTGAGTTTTTGCAGTGTGATTGGTTCATTTATTGAGGAAGTACTACAAGTCCCCAGCTGTTGTATGTAAATGTCACCAAGAAGGCTTGTTGTGATGAGGTATTAAGCTGAAATCCATCTAAAACATCACATTAGGGACATGACATCTCATTACAAAGCAAATTTGATTCTGCTGGTGTGATGTGGAAACTCAGTAGCTGTTCAACATGAACTTAAAGTGAACTATTGGCTCTTTCATCTGTTAAATCTTTTCTTTAAATCCATTATCTCCCAACTTTTCTGGGCTTCACTGGCGATTTTTCTCTTTTGGGCGATTTGTCAAGACATCAAGCTTGAGTCTGAGATTCTTGTTTTTGTTGGAGAATAAGCTTCTAAAAAGAGTGCTGAATTGGGGCCCAGTGTGTTCATTGAGAACATATGACTGCTACGTTTGTTCTGTGTGCACTTGCAGTATTTTTCTGAAGGAGCTTGTCAACTATGAGCAGCTGCCAGAGGATGTGGGCCACTGCTTTGTCACCTGGGTACGACTTTATTTTTTATTTGATTAATGTTAAAACTAGTCTCACGCCACAAATGAGCATTGTAACGTTCCCTCTGATTTGATGCAGGCTGATAAATTCCACATTTATGTGGATTACTGCAAGAACAAACCGGACTCTAGCCAACTCATCCTAGAGCACGCCGGCACCTTTTTTGATGTAAGTATTTTATTTTATTGATTGCACTTCAACCTATGGGGTCAGCTCACGTGACCCTAAGGAGAACAAGCATGATAGAAAACGGATGGAAGAAACACAATTGAATAAATAAAAAGGATTATTAATGAAAGGGGGCTACACTGTGAGATTGTAGTTTGCACTTCTGCCTCACAGTCGAGAGGTTCTAGGTTCGACTCTCAGTTCGACTCTCACAAAGGCTCTGTGTGAAGTTTGCATGTTCGCCCTGTGCTTACGTGGGTTTTCTCGGGGTGCTCCGACTTCCTGTCACATTCCAAAACATGCATGTTAGTTCCATTGAAGATTCTAAATCAGTGATTCTCAAAGTGTGATACAAGTACCACTAGTGGTGCGTGGGCTCTCTCTAGTGGTAGTCGAAAAAAGATCACGGCCTAAGTACAGTTCAGTTGTATTTAACTTTGAAGTTCAAGCATTTGCATTTAATCTTTAAGAACTCTTTGTTTTAAAAAAGTTATTAATATACAAATGACAACGTTTGTATGATGTAGATTTTAATTTAATCATTATTTAAGTACAGTTTTTAAAAAATATATATATTTTACGTAAGCTCCTCTGACCCTAGTGAGGATAAGTGGTTCAAAAAATGCATGGATGGATTGATATTTATGTGGAGTTTTCAAACTGTAAGATGTTACTGTGGCTTTGAATAATAATACACATACTTTTTAGGGGTAAAATAAATCTGTCTCATTTTCGATCAACACTTAGGCCTACAACGCTGCTGGATTTTAACGGTGGTCATCATGGTGTCACTTGGGGAACTGAGTACTTTTTTAGGTGGCATTTCGTGTAAAACGTTGGAGAGCCACTGCTCTAAATTGTCCTTAGATGGGAACATGAATGGTTGTTTGTCTGTAAGTATAAGAGTAACTGGCGATCAGTCCAAGGTGTACCCTCCCTCTCACCTACTCAGCTGGGATAAGCTTCTGGTCACCTGTGACCCTATCAAGGACAAGCGTAATAAAAAATTATTATCAGGAAAGAATGGAAAAAAAAACGTTTCGTGGGACAGTTATACATTTGTAGTACCTTGACTTTTCAGCAGAGGGTACTATTGTAATTTAAACAATTGATACCCATGATCATCACAGTCTCCTGTATAATGATACAAAACGACGATAAAATAAAAGTTTGATAATAATAATCCATCCATCATTTTATGATAATAATAATAATAATATGTGATTTTTTTTAAAATTATTAATTCAACTTTAGGGTACAAAGTTCTGAGGTTTGGGTTTCAAATAGGCTTTGCACGATCAGGATTTTTGGGGCCAATCAGCGAGTTTTAAAAAAACGATAATCGATCACCGATCCGATCACAAGATGGAGCAATGTGTTTATTTAAATAACCTGTTCATTTAATGTATATACTTGTGTACTTAATTGCTCAAAAAAATATTATTATATAAATTAAATTAAATTGTACATGTGTGGAGTTTGCATATTCTCCCCGTGCCTGGGTGGGTTTTCTCGGGGTACTCCGGTTTCCTCCCACATCCCAAAAACATGCGTGGTAGGTAGATTGAAAACTCTAAATTGCCCGTAGCTGTGAATGTGAGTGCGAATGGTTGTTTGTTTCCATGTGTCCTGCGATTGGCTGGCGACCGGTTCAGGGTGTACCCCGCCTCCCGCCCGAAGATAGCTGGGATAGGCTCCAGCAGCCCGCGACCCTACTGAGGATAAGCGGTACAGAAAATGGATGGATGGATGTTCATCTATTTATGCCAGTGAGGCATAGTGACACAGAACAAATGATAAATGGTCTTCTATTGGATGGCAGGAAGTAAATACAGTAATTAATGTATCCACTTTTTGTGACATTTTTGTTTGTTGGTGTGCTGTGAGATTTTTCAATTGTAAAATATGTTTCTTGGCTCCATAAAGGTCGGAAATCACTGCTCTAGTCAGATCATGTATTTGAATCGGTCAGGTCAAACCAACATTACAACATGACAGAAATAATGGGTGCTAACTTACTGTAATTAAATTACTTTATTGTAATTCAATTACTTCACCCACACCGAAGCTTTAGACCAGGATTCGACAGAAAGGTGGCATGTTTACGCACAACTGTTAGTGCTAGCACTAGCTTGCTAGGCTACATAACGTTTTGTTGCCTGCTTGCGAGCCGTATTATATTAAAAGTATGGGAACATACCTCAAGCAAGCCTTAAACAAACATCCTCTCCTGTTTAATTATTCTGATGTTTATTGAAAATGCAGCTGGACAGAAAAAGGGTTTTAGGGGACAGAATGGACAAAAGGGAATAGGGGTGCGAACGACAGCAGAACAAAAGTGAGACAGTCTCGATATTTGACCACAAGTACCATGACAGCAGTCAAATCGTGTTCTTCTTTGTGAGGGTGGGTGTGGGGGGAACACCAGGTGAGGACCTGCAATAACTAACCAATAGCACAAGATGAGAGAGGACAGAAAAGGACAGGACAGGGAAATGAGCAAGGCAGTGCTACTGATGAGTGGTGTGGTGGATACTTTTTATAGTGTCTTAACACCTGTAAGAACCTGTAAGTTGATATCTTAATATAAGCTTTGTTTTTATTAGTGGCTACAGCACAAGCAATTAAAGCCTATGAATGAACACCATATCACAAGCATGTTAGTCAACTGGTGTATGGAGTTGCTGAGGCGGCACACAAGGGTGGGCCCGGCCTCCTCCACACGCTAGTTGGGGGCCAAGCCAGGGGGGATGCCACCCACTCCACAGGACCACGGACAAAGGTCACCGACTGCCAAAAGCGAGCCCATGTCCCTTGTGAGAAATGACGGGTGAGGGCGCCAGGAGAGGAGAGAGGAAGGTGGTCTGGAAACTGGCAATTCACCCATACACTGTTATTATGGAAGTGGAAAGTGGGAGGCTACGACTTGACTACACGGAGCAAGCAAAGCAGACACCGCCAAGAGAAAGCTGTTTCCTGTACTACAGTACAGCAATGTTTAAAGATATTTGTGTGTATGAAATGCCATTAAAGTATTTAATTTATTTAAGGTCATAGTTGGTGTTGTAGTTGTGGTCTAAACTATTAATATAGGTAGTTTAACTTTATGACTTATCAAAAATGATATTATTTTTAGGCGGCGGAAATTATACGCGGAAATTCACTAATTGTGGACTGACTCGTCCCCTATCCCCCACGAATAGCTAGGGTCCAATGTTTTTTGGTTCTCCATGAAAGGGTGAAAATATTAGGAACTGCTCTCAGTATAATGCAGTGTAGCACTGAAAATTACAACTGCATTACAACTGCAATAATGACAATTATTACAATGGTTGCACAATGGTCATTGCACCGGACTATTGCAATATTAGTCGTTCGAACTGCTCTAAGTGCTAGAGGACTCTGCATCTTTTTGCACAATTGTTTTTTGTCAATGTCTTTATGTCCCCAAAGTGTTCTGTAAATTGACTGTTTGTTGTACTAGAGCGGCTCCAACTACCGGAGACAAATTCCTTGTGTGTTTTGGACATACTTGGCAAATAAAGATGATTCTGATTCTGATTCTGATTCTGATTCATATTGTTAAATGAATACTTTTCTGACAGTATCAAAGTGAGCGTTATTGTTTGTAAAGTCTGAATTATTAGATTGTGCCTGTTGTACCAAATGTTTTGCCAGATGAGGACAGTCATAATTTGTCATCCTCTGTGTGAATTGCGTGAGCAGGACATCCAGCAGCGACGTGGCCTGGCTAACTCCATCTCGTCTTACCTCATCAAACCAGTGCAAAGAATCACCAAGTACCAGCTACTGCTCAAGGTGGGACACAGGTGTCAGAAAAGTAATAATAATCGGAATAATATTTCCGCCTTGGAGATGATTAATACTGCATGTAAATTGGTGTGCTGCAGGAGTTGCTGTCATGTTGCGAGGAGGGCAAAGGGGAGATTAAAGATGGTCTGGAGGTCATGCTCAGTGTCCCCAAGAGAGCCAATGACGCCATGCACCTCGCCATGTTGGAAGGTACTACTAGCCTAACCACATCAACAATACAGTTTTACAATAATAGTGGCCTTTGCACTAAAAGATGTCATGACTTAATTCATCATCGGTTTGCATCATACAATTGGTGTATACAACATCACTATGTCTCGTGTGATTTTTCTTACCGGAATTTATCGTGTATAATGCGCACCCATGTATAATACACACCCCCAAAGTTGACCTAAAAATTCTGGAAAACGCTTCACCCTATGTATAATGCATTTTTACAATGAATCAGTTTGCTTCTACCCATATGATCAAAACATGAAGTATTATCTGTATTTTGTTAGTTTTTTCAAATAATTATTCTGAACACCAAATACTTTTTTTTATTTACTTGCTCTTGTTTTGAAATTCACAGCCTTACTTTTATTTAGTAAATGAGAAAACACACAGTTGTGCTCATATGTTTGATTACCCAGGCAAAATTCGTAAGATGTGTACAGTACTTTAAAGAAAACATGAAGGACCAGGCGGAACACATTTAATTTTATTTTAATGGGATTTAAATTGAACTGTCAACCATTTCAGAAAAGCATTATCATTAAACAAAAGATAACCATAAAGAAATTAATGATAGTTCTTGTTCAGTCATCAGTTGTATTTAAAAAAAAAAACAATATTTCACAAATTCTGCCAGTGTATGTAAACTTATGAACACAATTGTACATATATGCAGTCATATGTACCCCTGTCATATTGGAATGAAAGTGTATTCTACACCTTTTTCATAACCTCTAGATGGCAGCATACATTTCAAAGATGTGAAAGTCTTTTCTCCTATACCCATGTATAATGCGCACTATTGACTTTTGCCAATTTTTTGGGGGAAAGAAATTATATTATTATGATATTATACACAAAAAATTACAGTAATTGTTGTTTTCTTTGGTTTTGTTTAATCATTAAAATAATACCAAATAAAGAACAATAATTGGTTAACTAATGTTAATCGGGGAAGAATATACTGCAAAAAAATTTTTAGGCAAAATATATTTTTATATCCAAATGTTTGATTACCTGTAATCAATGGAATAGTTTATAGAATAATTGATTAAAACAAATGTTCGATAGCGAGAGCCCTACATTACAGTACCGGTACATATTAAATCACAATAAAGGTTATTTTCCATTCAAGAATATTTTTTTATAAATATTATTCATTTAAAAATGATTACGCTCTCTCTGATAAACACCTTATTTCTAAAAAGCTTCTCTGCAGGAGAGACGCCATTAGAGAAAATACGGTATTTCATCTTCTGACCTTGGCCCAACTGCACAAACAAAAATCTTGGGCGGGTCTCTCCTTTCTAGTAATCCCTGATCCCTGATCTCTAATAAGACTCAAATTGATATGAACTTCATCTTCTTCCCCTCCAGGTTTTGAGGAGAACTTGGAGGTGCAAGGCGAGCTGATCCTGCAAGACAGTTTCCAGGTTTGGGATCCACGCTCACTGATCCGAAAGGGACGTGACAGGCACCTCTTCCTGTTTGAGTTCTCGCTGGTCTTTAGCAAGGAGTTCAAGGACTCGGCAGGCAGGACCAAGTACCAGTACAAACACAGACTACTGGTGAGTTTAGTCTACCTTGGCCCTCTTCGTATTCTCGTTTTCACTTAGGAACATTCCTTTCCTATCCTATCTGCACGAGATGAACCGGCAGTACTTGAAGGACAGGTCGTTCGAATTCTAAAAAATGTTTAGCAAAGGTACAGTACCTCAATGCAACATTTAAGCTTCCATTAGCATAGGTTACTCCCAAGTAGGGGTAGGTAAAAATATTGATTCATCAATGCATTGCATGCAACTCTCTGCAATTCTCAATATCGACTCAGAAAATTCTCAGAATCCAGTCACCTCCTGACGCTTTGCCTGTGATTCGCGTTGTACGGCATTTGCTGTGCTGAGATTGTGCCGCTATTTACTCCTTCTGTGCGTCTGCTAATGAGCGATACCACCGATTTCCTTTCTGATACGATACTGGAAATACAGTCCCTCAAATGTGCGTAACTTAACTCCATTATCTACTTTGTCTCCTATTATACAGTTAAAGTTGTGTAAGGGTCCAATTAAAGTACTGTATTTAGGTGTAATTTCATGTATTGCATGTTTTGAAAGCAGCTACATCTTTAACTAAAATCAGGTTCTGCTCGTTTCGTAACTAAAAAGCGTTTTATATTCAAATCACACCTTGTTTTTTTTGTTGTTTTTTTTTTACTTAACCGAGCCCCCCCATGTATGCTGATATTAAGTTAAAGTTATGCTACTGTTACATTCATTTAGGTACAGCATTTATAAAAAGTAAAAAAAAAGAATACATGTAAAAACATGTCTGTTGTTTTACTTGAACATGTTTCCATTATGTCTTTTTAAAGTTATATAAAATAAATATGACCTGTTTAGTCAGCCACTGCTCATTGCAAACAAACTTCATATTCACAATAAAATATTTTGCAGATATACCTTGAGTCACTCTCAACGTTTATTTCATCCAAAAGTACAGAATGCCATGTATGGTCCAGCGCAACCAATGGAAAAGTTAGTGTAGATCCCTGTGTTGTGATTTTTTGTTGTTTTTATTTTTTATTACATTTTTGTATTTCTACTTCTTACTGAATCGATATCGGAGTATTTAAATGAATATTGAATCGAATTGCAATCCTAAAGAATCAATATCGAATCACAACCTAAAGAATCAAAATCGAATCGAATCGTGAGGTTCTTAACAATGCCCAGGCCTTCTCCTGAGCAACCTTTACGAAAGGAAGGGAGATATATTACCTACAAGCTTTTACGGCAGCAATATTTATAGCAACAGACCACTGACGATTACAGACCACATGAAGATGAGTAGAAAGTTTATTAACACTAACTTCAGCGGCACACGTTATTCAGCCAGTAGTTGACTACAACGAAAGTATTGGATTGACAGGTGACGGGCTAGTCTCCAGTGCCTTCAGAGGACCAATCACACAGTCTTGCAGGTCGAGGGCGGGCCTTACACAGTCTTACAGGTTGAGGGCGGGCCTTATTTACAGACATAAAAACAACAACAACAATATTATTGTTTATTGTGATAGTTTTCAGGAAAATATATCGTCCTAAAAAAATTATCGTGACAGGCCTATTTCACATCTCAAATAATTAGATGATGTCAGTGCCAGTGTGTGGTGTGACATGTAAACTACTTCTGGGCAGAAAGTATTAGGTGTTAAACTTCACACACCTGTCCCGACATTGGGGAATACCCTTACACACAGATGCAGTTAGGGCTCTGATACAACATCCAGATCTTGCAAATCAACCTCCCTTGTGGAGTTTGTATGTTCTCCCTGTACTTGCATGTTTTTTTTCCCGGTTTCCTCCCACATTCCAAAAACATGCATGTTAGGTTAGACTCTAAATTGTCCTTAGGCGTGAATGTGAGTATAAATGGTTGTTAGTCTATATGTGCTGGCTGGTAACTAGTCCAGGGCTGGTAACTAGTCCAGGGTGTGACGCGCCTCTCGCCCAAAGTCACCTGTGACCCTAATGAAGACAAGCACAAAAAAAATAGAAAGATGAATGGATGGATGGATTTTATATGTTGCCACTGCTTAAGTGGTAACATCACTGTCTTCATTTTTACTGCAGACATCAGAGTTGGGGGTGACGGAGCATATAGAAGGCGACCCATGTAAATTTGCGCTCTGGGCCGGGCGAACCCCCTCCTCGGACAATAAAACCGTACTGAAGGCAAGTAGACAACGCATACACAATATGTATAGTAAACAATGTCGGGTAAATGTCATGGTTCTCATGCAGGCTTCCAGTGTAGAAGCCAAACAGGAGTGGATAAAGAACATCAGGGAGGTGATCCAGGAGAGAATGACTCATCTGAAAGGGGCCCTAAAGGAGCCAGTTCAGCTACCCAAAACGGCAACACTCACCAAACCTCGCAATAATACCAAAAGGTAACTTAAAAAAATACAACCTTGAATTCAATTTGAATGCTTGTCAGTTCATCACAAAATACCACAGCAATCCCCTGATGGCCTACAAATAGTGGCTGCAAGTAGCATATCGATAACGTCTGATCAGATGTTGGCAAATGATTTAATCTCCAAGAGAAATGCATTTTATTGAATAACTATTTATCGGGAGAGATACGTTGCAGACCCACCCGCGACAGGTGAAAAATCTGTGATATAGAGAGAATGTTTATATTTTTTTTAAATGTAGTTTTACTCCTCCCACACATTTTAAACACACCTGAACTTAATAAAACACACTTTTTAAAGTATTCCTTAGAGACTATTCTCACTCTCCTGCAGTCAAGAAATGGGAAACTATCGTATAACATCACTTTGAGGAAACAAAAAGAAGAAGCCTCCTTAGCGCGCACTGTTGTCCAAATTATCCTTGGTTTAAACTGTTTAATTTGTCACTCCTTTGAAGTTAACTCAAAGATTGACACGTAAAAACCAAACAGAATTAAACATTGTACACCAAAATGACCAATTCATTTGACCAATGTCTGCTAGCTTAATGCTACCATATAGTTATAAAAAGGGCTAATCGAAATGACCATACTATAGATGTTACGTGACTTAGCAACCTTCAAATAACTGCAACTTTAACACACAAAGCAGAAACACATACAAACAGATCATACAACATTACTCACAGGCATACTGTATTCTCTCTGCTCTGTGGGAATGACTGTTACTGCAGTTTAGTAGGGGACCTTCTCTGCCTCTTTTTCTTGCTCTTAATTAGGTTGCAGTAGATCTCAGTGCTGCCCGGCATGTTCCGGGACCACATGATACTATAGTGAAGGCTGACTTGGCTGTACACTGTAAAAACTCATTAAAAAAAACCTATAGCTTAAAATTCTGGGATATACAGCAGCAGAGGCACAAAAGACGACCCGTGATATAGCTTGGTTTCACTGTGTAGTGATTTAAATTAGCAGTCAAAAGTTTTGACACACCTTCCCAAGTGATTGAATGAGAAGTTACGGTATATAATCAAATTTTATATAATCAAAATTATAATCAAAGACGACACAGCAAGCAGCGTCACTATCCACCTTTCTTTTTCTGGACTGTATATCCTCAGTGAATTTCTTGCTTTGATGTTACAGCCGGCATTCCCTTACATGCAGTTTAAGACCGTTACAAAAGCTATTCTTTTCATTTGTGCATGTGTGTTTATGATCAGGGATGGAGGCGAGGACGGTGATAGTCAGGGAGACGGCAGCAGCCAACCGGACACAATCTCCATTGCATCCAGAACCTCGCAGAACACAGTGGACAGTGACAAGGTAAGGAAGCAAGTTCACACATTTGAGTCACAGGCTGTGTTCGGAATAACTCCCTATCCACTCTACAGACAGTGCCCTATATAGTCAGTTTGCCATTTTGGTGAAATGCTGTTCGAATGTTTAGTGAGTATTGGTTATTCATTATATAGTGCCCTCAGTGGATCCCACAATGCATCTAGAAAAGCAGTGAACAATTGATGGTCGCTACAAAAGCAATATGTCCCATGGTCCATTGCACTGATACAGAAAATGTATTTTCTGTTTCCGTGTCATAGTTTGATTTTTGACACGAGACAAAGTAATGAGTTGTGGTGGCATGAAAATATCTTATAGATGCTCATTACACGTGATTCAAAAGTTAGGGATATTGGGCTTTCCGGTGAAATTTCAGCATGAACCTAAAATGTACCTACAACCCAAGACCAAGAAGACTCCTAACAATTGATCATTGATACCTCACTATTGTGAATCTTCAAACAGGAGGTTCTAAAAAGGGAAGTGGCCAGTGAGCTTAGAGCACGGGTGTCAAACTGGTGGCCCGGGGGCCAGATACGGCCCCCCACATCATTTTATGTGGCCCGCGAAACCAGATCAAAACTGCTAATTGTGTTCTGGTGTAATACCATTGAGAGTTTTTTTTTTTTTTACCAATCCCCCTTTGAAAGGAAATGTAATAGCTGGAAAATATGTTTTTATTGACTTCTGATTTCAAAACTGGTTATTCATCAATATGTACAGTATATGAGATAATATTTCATTTATATGGGTTCACAGTCATAATCACGATGTGGCTCGTGACAAAAATGATTTTGACACCCCTGGCTTAGAGGGTCACATAAGTGTCATCAGCAGGTTAAAATAGAAATAGAGAGAGACCGGAAGAGTCAGTGAGGCAAAGAAGAGGAAGAACTTGAAAATGTTCATGGATCAAACACCTGTTGTGAATTCTGTAGTTCAGCTACTATCCATCCATTTTCTGTACGACTTATCCCCACTAGGGTCGCGGGTATGCTGGAGCCTATCACATCTAACTGCGGGCGGGAGGCAGGGTACACCCTGAACTGGTTGCCAGCCAATCGCAGGGCACACACAAACAAACAACCATTCAAACTCACATTCACACCTACGGGCAATTTAGAGTTGTCAATTAACCTACCATGCATGTTTTTGGGATGTGGCCACACAGGCGAGGCCAGATTTGAACCCAGGTCCTCTTAACTAGTTCAGCTACTACTACTACTAAAACTACTGAAACACAGGACTGTTAGACATGCATTCAAAAGTTTAGACAGGGTCAAATTAAGTTCACATGTAAAGATTATCGTACATTATAGCTTCATCCTGAAATTTCACCCTCAAGCCCAGTACGCATCAGCTTTTGTGAGTAGTGTAAGTAGAACAAAACATCAACAACACAGATGGACATAATGGGCTTTGTATTAATTGTGTAAATTACATTAGTCTCAAAACAATATAATATTTTTGTTGGTTTAATATTTATTACGGAAGGTCGACCAGCGGATGTAATTCTGCAACAGCGATGACTAATTAGTCGCTCACCCGAGTGAATAAACTATATAGTCCACAATATAAAAATCCCAATATAGAATTAGGTTGTATTAAATGAGTGAATGATTAGGAACTTCAATGTGAAAGTCAAAGTTGGTGCAGTGCATGTAAAAAAAATAAATAAAAATGTACCTACAAATTGCTGCCTGGCCACTACAGGGTCTCCCAGGCAGCTACGAAGGGCAACAGCAGGGAGTGTTTATGTTCATTGAGAGGCAGGAATGACTGTAGTGATGGCTGCATGCGCAAGCGCTTGTGTGAGTGTTTAACAGTTATATCTATATGAGCGCAGAAAGACGCCGCTGGCCATGAAAAACCTGTTGGTTGTGTACCGCCGTCTCTCAGGAGGCTTCCTATCAAGCAGCCTCTCATGTTCAAGTAAGAGCGCCATTAAGCAATTGGTTATTTGGGTGTACAGTAGCTCATGAAGCATGTTTCTAGTTTATTGTTTCATTTTGCACTTTTAAGAAACAAATTTAATGCATTTGTCCATTTGTGAGTCCCCCGTAGCTAAGTCTTGGTTTTCTGTGGTACATTTTGTCAGTGCAGTTGAGTGATGGTTGAAACTTTGAATCAGAGCTAGGCATGCGGAAGTTGAGAATTGCTCACAGTGATGGATTGAAAGGTCAGCAGTCATTTTTTGTCTGGCAACCTTTACTTGTGAACATTCAGCAAACCTTAAAATGGATAGATTTTATTTATTTATTCTTTAAGTCACAGCACACTGGTTGGGAGTCGTATTTTAATGTACTGTGACAGCTTTTACTTAAATTAGAACTGTGCAACATGGCACAAGTCATCATGTCACGTGTGTTTTTGTTGATCCGCTTTAATTGCAACCATGTGGCAAACCTTAAGTGTCAGTTTTTCAACAGCGTTTGATGTGGCAGGAATTTATACACTCCGATTCCTCAGTTTAGAATTCGATGCATGTAGCTCGTAATAATTTGAAATCATGGAACTCAATGGACAGTTTTGCGATGGAATTTGGTGTTGTAGTATTTTATTTGGTTCGGTTCCACTCAGTAAGGGAATCTTGGTATGTGCAAGCATATCTAGAGTAATTCGCAATGAGGTGTTTGAAGCAGTCATGTTTTGATGGTGTAGTTTAATTGCACACAAGCAGCAAACAGTAGACAAAAATAGACAGTTTCAAAGTGGACGTGAGTGAGGCAGTGTTTCATTCGCTCTGATTCCACTTTTTGTTTTTGCATCCTTTAAGGTACTGTAGTCCTCCCAGATCTATGCAGCATGACAGTTCACCATGTCATATACAATACAGGGATCTCATTTGATGTGTCCAACGTCTGAGACGCACAAAAATTAGCAGGGACGTATGAAGCATATTCATTCTGCGTCTTTAGACGCATTGTTTAAAACCCGCCCTGCTTTTGTATGGGTGTGTGTTGGTGATGAGCTTCCACACACAGCGAATCAAGAGTACGAATCCTGTCTTGGTGCTAGCCAATCAAAGGCTGAGTAGGGCGATACATTTTCATTGTTGTGGTAACACCCGGCGTGCTGCTCACGATGCAACAAGCAGCTAGCAGAACGGCGTCTGCTTCGTAGATGCATACAACTGGGACACAAATTAACTGTTTATTACATTTGTTTGTATGTGCCCTGCGATTGGGTGGCAACCAGTTCAGGGTGAACCCCACCTCCTGCCCGAAGATAGCTGGGATAGGCTCCAGCACGCGCGCGACACTAGTGAGGAGAAGCGGCTCAGAAAATGGATGGATGGATGGATGGATGGATGTATTCTGTTTTTATTTATGTTTAACACAATGTCCCAACTTCATTGGAATTGTGGTTGTATATTAAACGTCATTATTTGCATAAAAATCTTTGTCTGGAAGTTTCAATCTTAACTCTGCTAATTGACACATGCGTGCGCGCACTCACGCACACACACACATGCACATACTGATGTCAACCATGGCCACCCTCTGTAGTATTACACAGTGTGGCCTTTTCATTGTGCAACCCCTCGCCCACACACTGCTTGGCCCTTAAATGTCAGTGCCATAAACACTCATGCACACACATTTTGTGACGCATGTCTTGTCCTGTATCCTGATGCATTTTTGTCCTGTCTTTCATTAAGTCATGGGCGAGGAATCATTTTTCCATCAGGGATCATTTCAGTTTTTAAATAAAAAAAAGTTCTCCGAAATGTATGGGGGAAAGAAATAATATCAAACAAATGTTCATTCTTTGTCATTGTGAGCATTTCTGGGTTAAATGTTATGGCGCTTTTTATAACAGTTCTTCTGAGGTTTTATTTATGTTCAGAATTTCTTTTAAATATATACTGTATAATGGTTGGATTTTCATCAAATTTCTGTCTATTGATTTTCGATTAAACTCAAAATAAATATACCCTGGTACATTTATTTGTACCCTGTATTTAATTGTAAGTTTGTACCCTGTATTTAATTGTGAGTTGGAGCTTATCCCAGCTAACTTTGCGAGAGAGGCGGGCGTAACCCCTAATTGGTCGCCAGTCAAATTAGTGCACATACCTGTGTAGACAAAACAAAACAATTCACACTCACATTCACACCTACGGGCAATTTTGAGTTTTCAATTAATCTAACATGAATGTTTATGGAATTTGGGAGGAAACCGGAGTACCAGTAGAAAACCCACACAGGCACAGGGAGAACATGCAAACTCCATACAGAAAGGCCGGAGCCTGCATTCAAACTCATGACCTCTGAGCTGCAAGGCGATTGGCTGCCGAGCAGTTCAAGATGTACCCCACCTCTCGTCTCAAGTCAGCTGTGATAGGCTCCAGCTCACCCATGACCCTAATTAGGATAAGTACAGAAAATGGATGGGTTTCAAAATAAGAAACAAAGAAAACTTGAAAAAAATCTTTATCTATCGTCATCCATCATTAATTACTTGCATGGCATTTATAACTTGCATGGCGTCCGTGCAGACAGCGAGGGTTAGGTTCCCAATCACTGACAGTGTGAATGTGACTCTAAATGCTTGTCTGTCTCTTTATGTGGCTTGTGATTGACTGACGACCTTTCCAGGGTGTTGTCTGGCTTTTGCCCAAAGTCAGCTTGGTTAGGCTCCAGCTCCCAGAGAGCCTTAACAAGATAAGCTGTATAGAAAATAGTTGGATGGATTGTTTTTATAAATTGAAAATAAATGAAATGATTTTAGTCCTCCTTCCATCCTAACATTAGGGAAGAAATAGAATCAAACAAATTGTTATTATTTATATATTATGACTTTCTGGGTTCAATGTTTTGGAGACATTTTACCAGTTTGTCTGAGGTTGCACATCCTGTGTGACAGTGACATATTGCCTAACTTGTCTATTACCATTCATGCATATCGAGTTAATTCCTTCACGAGTTCTGTGTGTTCAGTGGCCCTCTGGCAATGAGAGCGTCTTTCTTGGAATTGTGATGGCTCATTTTAAAGTCATTAGAAAACCTCCTCTGTTGTCTTCATAAAAGGATTGAAGAAGTGGAAAAAAAAGAAATCCAGATCCAAATGTAATTATATTCATTTAAACAACATTTCAGACGAGGTTATCTCAGGACAGCTGCAAAGCAGCACAACTCGAGTGCTAGGCCACCTCATTTCATCACGCCTTTTGTATAATGTAGTCATATATAATGTTTTCTATTTAGCTGTCTATTACAGTAAATAGGCTTAAAATTAAATCGAGAAAAATAATAGTTTAAAACAGACTTGATTTCATAATCCCTGATAATGGAGTGTACTTGGAGGCTTTGTCAGAGGAAAAGCTAAAAACTGTTGCTGGATCTTATGAAGGGTTTTTAAAGATCACGTAGCACCGCAACACGTTGAAAGACTCCAAACTGAATGATAGCAGCACCACGCTGGCATAGTCATATGTTCCATTGTGTGTGTGTGTGTGTGTGCAGGGTGGGAAGCTACTGTTTCTGGTAGTTGTTGGAAAACTATTTTTTTTTCTTTGTTTGAGTGGAGAGTTGCTCCATAGCAGGGAACATTTTAAAGTAAAACACAATCTGTTCCAGATTAAGATGCAATTTTCAAATTCAAATAATGTCTAGAGAAATAATCTGTTCCACTCTGGCCATCATAAAAGCTTTACAGATGATGTTTCAAGCAATGTTTTAATAGTTTTAAGCCAGTGTTAGGGTGTCCAACTAAGGTATCAAGTCAGTTTATGAATTTCAAATGAGGGTTTGGGTCTCAATTGAGGTTTTCAAACCAGGGTTCACCTTTCAAAGTAGTGTTTCCAGCTAATTTTATGTTTTTAAGATAAACCGTTTTTCCCCCGATACATGAAGGCTCGTATATAGTCTGTTCAGCCGTCATACTCAACGTCTTCGTTTATCATAAACACTGTATTTGGCAACGGATTCATTGCTGCCGCTTCCGCCATTCACGTTTACATCGCAGCTGGTGAGTGCACGAGGTGCGTTCAGGGACACTGCGCAAATGAGACTGAATGTGTTGTTTTGTAAACATTTATTACAAGGAATGTTATTATTTTTATTATTAGAATGCTTTAGTTAAAACGCTGTATGATCATACTGTCGTAAAATTAAATTTTTGTTTTGTAATATAAGAATAGATCAGATCAAATATTTTCTTAATATAGTCAGCAAGTGCTGCGATGAATGCAAAGTTATCAATGTTCTTTCACCACCGTTCCTGTCATACTGCGCTGTGTTTTTGTTTGCAAATTAAGAAAAAATGCCCCATTTTTGTTTTAATTACTCGTTAAATAAAGACCATTCAATATTTTTCCTCATGTTTTTGAGATTGTAGGGTGAAAGCTGCAGCTGGCTACTAGTGAGGACTGAATGGGTGGCAAAACAATGGGAACATGAAATGCCAGTATTTTGAGGGTAATAGCCCGTCATCAATATATTGAGAGAGACCAAAAAAATGAAGTGGTTCATTTTTGGAACAGTGAACTGAACTTTTTTTTCTAGTTCACGTAGAAAAATACTTTTCCCAACAAAGATGTTATTTGCATACAGGGTGCTTAAAGGTTTTGCTCAGTAAAGTCACTGTGTGACATATGCCCAGTATACTACCATCTGATCTGTAAGTGGGTAAACTTTGAGTCATGTAGGTGGAAAACAAATGTGGTCAGAAAGGACTCATGGGTAAAATGGATTACGTACCCAAACAAAAGAGGGTTTCTGAGGGTACTCGAGTTAGTTAGTTCGAGCTCTCGGTGCCATGAGGCACACATAGGTTGCAATTGCTGTTTCTGTAATCTGTATGTTTTTACGGGAGCAGGTGATTGACCCACTGCCCAACCCCAGCACCTGGCATTCCTCGGTGGTCTCCCATTCAAGTACTAACCAGGACCAGCCATGCTTAGCTTCCGAGATTGGACTAGATCGGGCATTCTCACGGTACTGCTCAGGGGGATACTTGAGTACAGTACTAAAATATTCAATAGCTGCAGCCCTACATTCATTCAACTACATTCAATATAAAGTGCTGTGAAAACGTATTGTCCCTCTTCTCAAATTCTTATATTTTTTTGCATCCCCACTTTAACATTTACGATCATCAAACAAATGGAAATATCAGACAAATAAGTGAATTTAAAATGCTGTTTTTAAATGGTGGTTTCATCTATTAAGGACAAAAAAAAATATTCAAAGTTACTTGAACCTGTGTGAAAAAGTAATTACCCCCTTTGTTAAATCATGAATTAATTGTGGCTAATCACAATTTTTGGTTAATTTTCACTGATCACACCCAAGCCTGATTACCTTCAATCAAGAAATCACTTAAACAGAATCTGTCCCGACAAAATGAAGTTGGACAAAAGATCTAAAAAAGCTGCAACAAGACGACACGATTCAAATAAATTCCAGAACAGTCGAGAAATAAACTGACTTCTATCGGTCTGGAAATGGTTACAAAAGCCATTTGTAAAGCTAAATTGATATAGTTATTTTTATTTTCATATACTCCTCCCTTAACACGCAAAATGTATCACGTGTCAATGTGGCAGATACAATCCTGGATGCGCCTGGTTAAGAGTTAGCAATAAAACTCAAATAACATGACTCTATGAAAATACCAAATCACTTGTTGTGTTTTCCAAAGTTTTAAATTTATTTTGTTTTCCAGCAAAATCAAAGAAAAGCCTTATATTAATTTTTACCCCCCCCCCCCAACCCAGATTAGCCTTAATATTATTATTTTTGCTGCCCCTACCCAGGATTTGTGTTTTATTATCTTGCAAAAACAAAGAAAAGGCTGTTTTATTTATATTTTGTCCCTCCCCCCACATACCCCAACACACACACATCCATCCATCCATCCATTTTCTGAACCGCTTTTCCTCACAAGGGTCGCGGGAGTGTTGGGGCCCATCCCAGCTATCTTCGGGCGAGAGGCGGGGTACACCCTGAACTGGTTGCCAGCCAATTGCAGGGCACATACAGACAAACAACCATTCACACTCACATTCACACCTACGGGCAATTTAGAGACTTCAATTAACCTACCACGCATGTTTTTGGGATGTGGGAGGAAACCGGAGTGTCTGGAGAAAACCCACGCAGGCAAGGGCAGAACATGCAAACTCCACACAGGCGGGGCCAGGGATTGAACCCCGGTCCTCAGATCTGTGAGGCAGACGCTCTAACCAGTCGTCCACCGTGCCGACACACAGACACACACACACACACACACACGCGCACAGACACACATTTAGTAATTATGACAAAAACTAAGAAAAGCCTTTTGAGGGAAAATAAATGTAATTTTAAGGACCGAGGGGGGGAACTTGTTATCGGACAACATGCGCATAAAACGATTTGGCCTGTAATCTGTTTTGCCATCTCTGGTCAAAATTGATAGGGGTTTTGCTTTGACAGGGGCGAAAGGCCACATTGCGGGACATAAAGTCAACATAAAGTCATCCAAACTTCGTGCAAACTGTAAGGAAGTAGTAGGAAGTTGGAGTATGGCCAGTAGAGTTGGTTTTGTCTCAGTGCACGAAGTCCACCTTGTGTTATGGTCTTCCTTGAAATGGCTTGCACGTGTTCTCATGAATCAAATGCATTCAGTGTATCGCAGCAACCATCTGTTGGACTTATGACTGTTCTATCTTTCACACACACACAGTAGCAGAATGCCGCTTCCGTCACACACTCCAGCTGTTTGTTCATCAAGCAAGCGAGTGAGCATGAGGGCGTGTTTGTGCGGCCAAAAGTGGTGGCTGGTCATAGAAGGCGAGAAACGACGCAGAGCGCAGGACATGCCAAAGTGGATGAGATTTAAACTGTTCAAGGAGAGCAGCAGAGTGAGTACATGCGCTGGTGCAACTTATGTTCGCTGGCTAGACCGGTAGGCAATGCCGTACTGTTACTCTTATACTTTTACTGCATTAGACTTTCCTGTGCTGGAAGTGACAGTTATTGATGAATGAATTTTTGATTTTTGTTTTGAAAAGCTCACTTTGAATAGTTTGTGACAAAAAATAAACAGGTGTATCATTTGGTATACTAAATGAGCATTTAAAACATTTCTGTGACCATCTTTTAGTCATATACATTTAGTGTGGAATCATCAAAGACACATTTTCCATCATTTGTAAATATGCTGTGTGCAAATTTGAGTTTTCATATATTTGCATCATTAAAATGAGTGGGGGGGGAAGGCTTTTTCTGCACTCAAATTTCCACACTTTGCATTTTGCGTACAAAGTTGCCAGGGTAAGTGTTTTAAGTCGTACTGGAAAAAAAACAAAAACGTTTAATCATTGATTACGTAGACTAACGTGGATCATAGCGCCCTGTTGACATTCACTTAGTGTGTCGTAAAAGTGCACGGCTGGTGGGACGGCGTCATGCATGCGTGTGTGTTTGTGTGTGTGATTGAGAGGGCGATTAATGGTTAAACAGGGCGTGTGTGTACGCGCCGGGCAGGACAGGCGCAGAGACAGGAAGCGAGCCATTAGCCACAGCCGCTGCAATACATCCTGAGTGAAATCTGAGCATCCAGATGGTTTTGCCTTGGGGTTTGCCCTTTTTCGCAGCAGTCTTTTTGACATGGTAACAGTAAATGGTCAAATACATAAAGTTAAGAGAGAAAGTTTGCAATGTTTTGGTGGGAATCCAGATAAAAGTGCAGCTACAATACATGTATGTGTGTGTGCATTTGGGTGTTTGACTGTCAAACACCCAAATGCAAAATGAGAACACACACAGGCAACTACGGTAGGCCAAAACTCACGTCCAGATGCTCAGAAGCACACGAACCAGCTACATTATTCATGTCACTCACTAGACAACGCCCCTTAAAAGCACATTGAACACAAAAGTTGTAGTTGTGACTTTCGGTTTGACTCAACACACAGTAATTACACTTTATAAAACCAATTTAATTCTCTGCATTCTATTTCATTATCTTTTCGATTTTTCGTTAGAAAAAGGAGAGGGGTTCGGGCCTGGAATGGATTATTGGTATTTCTATTCATTTCAAGCCAGAATGTTGATTTGACATATAAGTAAACTGATTTATGGGCTTGTTCACAGAGCGAATTAAACTCGTAAGTCAATGTACTGTTTTATCCATCCATCCATGTGTTTCATGTTAACGTTAAACATCCTCTTATTTTGAAAGGTCTCCATCCTTCAATTATTTTATTTTTATAATCTTTGATTCCCTTTATCAGGTTTGCAAGATAATTTATGTTGGAAATGCCCAAATTATTCTAGTTGATATTTTCCGCTGGCTTTTGAGATGGGCGGATTTGTCATTAATATGCGATATGAATAAGCTTTGCTCTAGTTGGATCACTCATTTTGAGACTTGCATGCTTAAAATGCTGTGTTGCTGAAGTGGGCAGGTACTACGAAACTACGTCACAACTTTAGCGATTTCAAGTCCTGTTGTTGGCAAACAGTTTTGGTGTTCAAAGGCAATTGCATTCAATCGAAAAACTGCATAGATGTCAAACTGTGGGAAAAGAAATATTCTAATGGAAGGGGACATTTAAAGTCCTCACTCATACGTCAGCAGTCTCTCAACACAAAATCAGCTCATGTAAAGGGTTAGCTTCACTGGAAAGCTAGAATGCTAGAATGGCCCTGGTTAGCTAGAATGGCCCAGCC